>NC_134020.1:55403494-55705160 GCF_040712315.1 Castanea sativa
AGTTTGTTGGGGTTTGAAAAATTGCTTAAAATGACAAATCTAGCTTGTTGGATCTTCACTACCATTAAAATAGGAAGTCTAGCTTAGGTGCAACCGGGGGGAACATTAGGCCTCTATCCTCCCCAGTATTGTGAGTTCCACACATGGACCTATTTCGATTGGTAGAGCTCTCAACTTACTCATAGACAAGGCTTACCATAAGCTGGTCAAAGTGGGAGTTTAGAGATGAGAACATCTCTTGCACTTCCTTCAACAATCTCTCTTGCTCTGAGTTTAAAGCACCAAGTTCAACCTTAAGGTGATTGATGCATTGCTTCTCCATCTATAATTCTAATACCAAGTTGGTTTGTTCAGCTTGGTTTGTACACTCACCTCTTCTTCTCCCACTTCTACACATCTTGGTTGGAATTGGGGCAAGGATAAAAGGATTAATGGCGAGTCTAAAAAATGAAAGGTTAAGAGTGGTTTCCTTCAGAGAAATCCAAACTTTGAAATAATTAAATTTGAATAAACTTCTCTCATAATTATTTCATCCAGAACATACATTACTTATGAGACTCACTAGATAATAACTATCCCTAAAACACAGTAACTTAATTATACTACTTAAAATTCAAATGACACATAAGTAACAATCCTAACCTGGCTACAACTCTGCCTAAGTGATAATACTTAGCTGATTGTTTAAATTTCAATAGCCAGAACCTAACTACAACTAACCATCCTGTCACTCTATCTTGGAAATATCTGCACATAACTGTTTATGCTTATTCATGTAGGGTTAGTGGGTAGTCTTGTGCTTGATGCTTCTTTGCATGTTAATGTTCCCATTTTCTTGCATTTAAAATTCATTTATATCGGTTTACAAAATAATATTGTCATTTTCAAGGAGTGTAGCTAATAGTGGTTTGTGGGAAGGGTATTTGGAATCACCCATCTGTGTGTATGTGTTTGTTTATGTTGTGGTTATTGTTGGGGTGCTTGGCCACTTGTGTTCTTGATGCTGCTTTGTGTCTGAATCTTCCGTTTTGATGTCCATAAGTTGGAGCTGTATGGTGCAGAGAAGAGGTAGTACCAAGATAATTCACATATTAGAAATTAGGATACCTATGTAGAATATATATATATATATATATATATATATATATATATATATATATATATATATATATAATGCTGTGGCTTTGTCTTCATATTGATAATTTGCTCTAATAGTTTTTAATGGGCCTGGCTGATAGCTATTATTAACAATCAGTATTTTGATGAGTATGTTTACACACCACATACATAGAAATGTGTTGAATATGTATTCTCAATGATTGCCTTGGTAAGGCTCCACATCTTTAAAAAAAAATGATTTTGTTACTTTGCAGTTTAATTTCTCATGTTGCTGTCTGTAGTGTAAAAGGAATTGTTTTCAAACTAAGTTATATTATGCAATCAGCATGCCTTTTTCATACTTACCTTCATTGTTTTTTGATAATATAAACTTACATTAATTTGTCTACCACTACCATCATGTTGTTATGATGCTCTGCAAGATTTTATTGAGAAGCCTTCTCATAACTGGTGTTGAAATGTTGCAGACTTTCGATCATGGATATTACTTATTAGTAAAATCTATCCAAGAACTACGAGAGAAAAAAGATGGTCTTGTTACAGTTGGCATTGGTGGTCCAAGCGGTTCTGGTAAAACAAGGTATACATGCTGTGTAATGCTTTAATATTTTATTCCCCTGCAGGTTTGTGTAGAGTGAAAGCATGTTCTGCTTGTTTTATTGTGAATGGTTCTAATATGTAACGTAAATCTAATGGTCCCTGAAGCTTAGCAGAAAAGGTGGCATCTGTTATTGGTTGTACAGTTGTATCCATGGAGAACTATCGTGATGGATTTGATGAAGGGAATGATCTGGATTCAATAGATTTTAATACGCTAGTCCAAAATCTTGAGGTTTGCATGTGCTTCTCATTTCTGCATTATGGGCTTCTATTTTTAATTATAAGATTGGATTGAATAATGTTAGAGCTCTTGGGCAAGTCCATTACAATTGATGTATCGTTTTTAGATTGTTTTGAATGAATATGTAAGGTTGGAATAGCCAAAGTCTTTGAGTTGTATTTTTTATTTTTTAAAATAAGTGATAAAGAATTTTAATAAGAAAAGGAAAGCTCTAAATGGGGAGCTTCCTAACGATTACAACCAAAGACAAATGATCCATAAAATCAACTAATGAAGTAGGAAAACGCAAGAAAAAGGCCTAAAGATCAACCACAAATCTCTCCACACCTTCAAAAGTGTGACTATTATGTTCCATCCAAAGTATCCAGATAACACAATGAGAAGTCTCACACCAAACATTGCTACTATTATGCCTCCCACACAACCTTTTCAAACAAAACTAAACATCAATTACCTTAGACGGCATCACCCAATGCACCCCAAATTAATGAAGAAGATGATGATGCAGAAGATGATCCGCTATTTCCATGTCATCCTTATGCTTGCAACACCAATCAACCAATACTATATTCCTCTTTATAAGCTTGTCTATTGTCAAAATTCTATTCAATGTTGCTGCCCACACAAAAAAAGCTTTTTTTTGGGGTGGGGGGAGGGGGGGGTTCTTAGTTACTTCCAAACTCATTTAAAAAAGGTTGTATCTAGTACTTAAGACTTTGTGGGGTTTGCAAAAAGTGGTTGGTAGGTAACCTTACGCCCAATTTATGGTGAAGTTGATTCCCAAACTTGAACCTGCAACACTTTGCTTGCTTAGAGGGCACTTGTCATTGCACAAAGGTTTAGCCTCTACTCTCACCCCTCAAGTAATCATAATATGATCGAACACTAAACAAACTTTGCTATTTATGCTCCACCTCATATGATCATCCCCTCCAGGAAAAGAATTGTGAGAGTATAATAAGTCCCTTAGGTAATCTTCGCAATCCAATCCCAATCGTGAAAGCTGTGAGTAAATTTTAAAGTCCAAAAATGAGGACCACCTTCCCTTGTATAGCATGGCATGGAAAGCACTAATGCATCCTTATTTACAACAATAAAAAATAAGTCCAAACACATTTCCTTAAGGGATGAAAGAGGAGAACTTTTCCCAACCCCCTCTAATTTCCTTCCATAGGCACACTGTATGGCCTATGAACAACTGAAGTAGTCCATCCATGGTGGGTTTTTTTGAATAATAGGAAAAAATTTATTGAGAGCACCCCAAACCACCTCCTTACCCCCTTCGAACAAAGTTCCCTTTCCAGCAATACAAATCCTCCCCAGCACTTCCAAGGCATAACCCACTGCACCACAAATAAGCATAAAATCAAGGACCAGAGCTTACTCACATACTTGCAGTGAAGGAGCAAATGATCAACCGTCTCCCCAGCCTTCTTATGCATATAACACCATTTGACCACACATACCCTCTGACTGCAAAGATACTCAATTGTCAAGATCCTACCCAAGGCTGCTGTCCAAGTAAAGAAAGCAACCTTAACTCTCCATCTGCTCTTCCAAGGAAAAGACATCATTCATGGTGATAACCTTTGCCCTATTCTTATGGGGAAGGAAGCAGAGTTTTATTAGCCCAACAGAAAAGGGGGGAAAAAAAAGCAAAAGTTTTAATTTTAAATATATTTTTCAAGTGGACTTTGGGCTGATTTGTCATGGTAAAGCACAATTTGATCATGTATTGACCAACTTGTACTCTGAGTATTGCTAATGGAGTGAGTATTGCATCTAACTTTGTGTAAGGTTGGTCCTGTTTTTATGCACTGAGAAATAGTCTTTTATGTTGATATTAGGATTTGACAAAAGGCAAAGATACATTGATCCCAGTTTTTGATTATCAACAAAAGAGACGTATTGGCTCAAAAGCAATAAAGAGTGCTTCATCTGGGGTGGTAAGCATGTGTAGTAGCAGTTACTATGATTGACTATCATTGGGCTCATTAATCAAATTACATTTTTTTTTCTAGGTTATAGTTGATGGCACATATGCTCTGCATGCAAAGTTGCGTTCTCTGCTGGATATTCGGGTTGCAGTGGTAATATTTTTTTACTATGAGTAGTTATACTTTTGGTGAGACTTTCTAATCAGTTGTTAGTGAAAAGAGTGATATGGTCTTGTATATATATTTTTGGCTTGTCAGGTTGGTGGTGTTCATTTTAGCCTTCTTTCCAAAGTTCGGTATGATATTGGAGATTCTTGTTCGTTGGATTACCTTATTGACAGCATTTTCCCATTGTTTAGAAAGCACATTGAGCCTGACCTTCATCATGCACAGGTTGGTGTTTGTATATTTTTTTCATCTGTGAGTTTTTACTGCTAATGCTCCCCTTGTTGTATCTATTTTGCAGATTAGAATTAACAACAGCTTCGTCTCATCATTTAGAGAGGCAATCTACAAGTTGAAATGTAGAAGTGAGGTCCGTATATATTTCATTTGTTGTCATTAGTTAATATTTGGCCTTTCTGTATAAATATAAATTAATGCTACTCTTTCAGTTAGATGATTGGGGTATTCAATACATCCTTCAAAAGTTCCTCTGCGTGCAATTTATTATCACTTTCATTGTACCATAAAAATTGAAATCAAACAGTTGATTCTCAATCTTAGTGAATGACAGCACACCTAGTTTTGTTTTTTTGGATAGCTACAGAGGTTTGAGACAAGAAGACCAACTTTCTCCTTTTAATTTTTTTAGTAATGGGAAGTTTTAGTGGAGTGTTATCTTGAGCAGTTGAAGGTCATGTGAATATATGGAGATTTCTCAGATATTGCTCTTTGATGACACCATCCTACGTTGCTACTTTTTTTTCCTTGATCTTTTGTGCTCTAATTTCCAGTCAGGTGTAGGGGAGGATATGATGCATTAGAGGTTATTATGATCAGGTAAATTTGATGTTTCTTTTTATTGTGAATCAATCATTTAGAGGGGAAGAGAATACAAGGTTTCTTTGGAAGAGTATTTGGAGTGCAACTTCTATGAAAGGTAGCAGTTCTTGGTTAGACAGTAGCATGGGGGAAAGTTTTGGCAGTGGATAATCTTTGTAAAAAGAGATAATTTTAATAAATTGGTTTTGGCACTTTGTTTGTACACCCCCCCCCCCCTCCCCTTTCTCTCTTTTTTGGCACCTTTTGAATAAAATACATTTACTTTATACATAAACAAAAAGGATTGGTGCTGCACATGCAAGGAAAGTTGAGAAACAGTAGATAACCTTTTTACTTTGTACATATCTTTTAGGCTACTTCATCTTTTTCATATGAAGCAATATTCTATTTTAGAAACACTCTTTCTTGCTTATAAAAAAAAATAGTAGATCACATCTTTTACTTTACTGTTTGAGGGTGATGGGTTTCAGTAACTTGTCTTCTCTTTTTGGATTTAGATTGGTAATGCCAGAGTCAATTATGGATAGTTCACTGGTGGGTAAGGAAGATTTGGTTATTTTGAGAACAGTAAAATATGGATATCCATTCCGCTGTCTTACGTGGATAATTAGGAAAGGAGGGGAATAGTCGAACTTTTGAGTGTGCTCAACTTATATTGACATCATTTAAATTGTTGTTCCTGAGAGTTTTGTATGATTGGACGTCTATCTTTGATGGCGTTCATTCCATTTCTTTTGTAAAGTTGAACTTTTAATTATAATTTTTTAGGAGTTACTCTAATATACTTCTTGTGTATTAGAGCACTCTCCTCTTTCTAATAAATGATCATTTACCTATACAACAAATCAAAAACTAAGGAAGAACACAAGAAAGTTGCTTCTATTGTGTGCCAAGGAATACATTCATGAAAGAAGGCATGATTGGGGATAACACCCTAAAAGATCTCTATTTTGAGTTCTATGTGTGTTCAGCTACCAAGGATGCCTGCATCTCTAAGGTTTTGTGGCTTCTGGAAGGAGGTACTATTAGAGTGTGGGATTTAAGGTTTATTAGAGCTTTTGAAGATTGGGAGCTAGCTGCATGTTATTCTCTACTTCAGTTTATCCAACCTCGTATTCCTCAGGGTGATAGGAGGGATGCTCTTTGTTGGCAGCTCAAAGGTGATGGTAAGTTTGACACCCGATCTTATTACCAAGCAATTCAGGGCACTCCGAATTTTTTGTTTCCTTGGAAAGGTGTCTGGAAACCAAAGATTCCTAAGCGAGTGGCTTTCTTCTTGTGGACAGCTGCTCACGATTGGATTCTCACGTCGGATAATCTCATGCTTAGGGGTTGCCCTTTGGTAAATCGGTGTTGTATGTGTTGTTGTGATGGGGAGTCGGTAGACCATCTTCTTCTTCATTGTCTTGTTACGCATACCTTATGGACTTTTATGCTTCAGGCTTTAGGTATTCATTGGGTTATGCTAAGATTAGTGGCAGGATTGTTATCTTGTTGGCATCAGTGGCTTAGGAAGCATAACTCGAATTTTTGAAATTTGATTCCAAGGTGCTTAATGTGGATTGTTTAATTGGAACGAAATCGTCGCTCCTTTGAGAACATGGAGAAGACGTTGGATGAGTTAAAGGTTTTATGCCAGCGTAGTCTTTTTGAGTGGTCTCGTTGTTGGGGTTTTATTGATTCTTCGTCTCTTTCAGAGTTTATGTTTTCAGAGTTTATGTTTTTCCTTAGATTAACTTTTTGATTTCCCTCTCTTTTGTTTCATCTGTTTCTTATTGTTCATCATCATGAACATCTTGTACTATTCATTTTTTACTCATTAATATTAGTTCTCTGATTGCCTATCAAAAAAAAAATTATTTGCACGATACACTTCTTGCATGCAATGCCCTGATTTATAGCTTTGCCAGGTTTATGTCTTGGTTTATCTACTTTCCATCCATCTCATAGTAATGTATTTTGCGTGGTTGATGAAAAGCTTATGTGCCATAAGGTTTACCTGATAAATTTTATATTCCTACAATGATATGCTAGGATCACTCTGTTGTGCATCATCCCCATCTCTTTTCATGCTTAATTAGACTTCCCAAAATTATCTACCTTAGTTTTCCTTTTTATCTCCTGCCTCCTATTAATAACCCATTTATTCTATAGGTAAAATTTTTAGTTTAAGGTAAGGTAATATTTATCAGCCACATTATTTCACTACAAGTAATATTTTGTGACAGTTGCTAGTTGGAGACTCTGCTTATGCGTTTCAAGGAAATGAACCACAAAGAGACAAGTGAGTATGTCAATGGATTGTTGTTTCTAGCTCTAGTCATTTCCTATCGTAATATTAATCTCAAAATCAGTTTCTCTTCTTTTCGTCTTTTAGAGCTTTTCTTGCAACTGAGAGTGCTAAAAACTTTATTTTGCTTTCAGTTTTATTGAGATGTACCTTAGGCCTCCTTCAGCAAGTGAGGAAGCACGGATAAATGATTGGATTAAGGTGCGACAATCTGGTATTAGATATTATCTATCACTTGGCGACCAAAGGATTGTTGACAAAATTTATATCATCAGGCCTAAAGCTGAATTTGAGGTACAGAAATATCTTCCCTTTGTTGGGATCTGGTATCAATATGTTAGTAAAAATCAGGTCACTCTCCATTATAAGAATATTTATCAGGCTTTTGTTCCTCTTTTATCAGTACTCTGTTTTGCATGTGTTTATCTACCTGCTTGAGGAATGAATCAAATATTTTAATTTCAAGATCAATGCGAACAGTAAACAGGACATTTGCTAGTGGATGTAGCACAGTGTCCTGCATCAACAATATTCCTTTTTAAAAAAAAAAAAAATTTAAATAAGGAATATTCCTTATTAGATATGAATGTAAATACATAAAGGTCAACAACCATATATGTAAGCTTCATGGTTGAAAAGTTAAATTAGTTTTTCATTTTCTCAACAAAAAAAGAAAAAGATAAAAGGAAGAGAGTAAATAATATCTATATTTTCCTGCTCTATCAGCTATTATATGAATCACCTCAAATCCTTATCCTTGAAATCATTTTGTACCATCTCTGAAGTTTAAGAAACTCATAGAATACAAACTCTCTTGCTAATGTGAGAGCGAGACTACTGTTGCATGATATGTAACTCATTATAGTATTATGAAGTGTCACTATGCTGTTGTGCTGTGGTCCGTTAAGGTACACTATTGCTTGGAAATTGGTGCCTACACCCTTGTTTTGGAGCATTGGTTTGGAAGAGAATAAATGGGTTTTTGTGAGGATTGGAGAGCTCAAATTGGTTTCCTTAAGGCATTATGCTCCTGGCTATAAATTAGTCCTTCCTAAGGGAGTTCTGGTTTTTCATTTAATTTCATTGATGCCTAGAATTTTAGACTTTGATGGGAATTCTGTCTTTTCTTTTTTCATGTTTTTTATTCTTTGATGTTGTTCCCTTTTGTTTCTCCCTTTTAGGGGTGTGCATTTAACTTACCATTCCAATGAAACTGACTCAATCCGACCCAACACCGTGGAGGTGTTGGGTTGGATTGAAATTTTATTTTGAGTCGGGTTGGGTTGGGTTTGGGTTGATAGTTTTTTCAACCCATCTAACCCAACTTGACCCACCATACATATAAGTTTAATTTATTACCTTTATTTTAATTTTTTTAGTTTCCTTTATTTGGTATTTTTAGAATTAATTTTGATGAATTTGGAAATTCGTAATTAATTTTGGGTTGGATTTGGTATTTTTAGAATTAATTTTGATGAATTTGGAAATTCGTAATTAATTTTGGGTTGGACCCAACCCAAAATTAATTACGAATTTTGGGTTGTTTGTTTGCCATGTGCTTTTTTGTTTAGCTTTTAGCTTATTTTGATTATGTACAACATTTTAAAATCTTTCTTTTTTAAATAACAAGTATAATTTAGCCCCCTTTCAACAAAAAGCAATCAGCAAAAAGCCAAATAGCCGATGCCAAATGAACACATGTGAATTGTAATAATTTATTAAAAAAATAATTAAATAATTAAAGTTCAATTTTTTACCTAGCATGAAACATGAAACCACAACCCACCAACCCAACTTGACTGATGTGGTTTGGGTTGAGTTGGTCTCTACACGTGATGGGTTGGGTTGGAAATTTCTCAACTTGACAAACTTGGGCAGGTTGAAAAAATCCCTCCAACCCAACCCATGCACACCCCTACTCCCTTTTAACTTGGGTTGTTCTCCCTTTAATTTTCCGAAAGAATTATTTACTTATATCTTTAAGCTATCATACACTAATCTTAATGGTTTTTATGCTATTGTGATTCGTGACAATGTTAGACATGAATCAACCTTAGAATGAGGAGTCATAGGTTCTTTAATATCTTTAAGCTGTTGTCATAACCAAGGAAACTGTTTAAACCTCAGTTCTTAAATTATTGCGTCATTTGTGAATATTATCATGACTCTGTGATTATATTTTGTTGCTTAATAATTTTAGATGGTTTTTCTGACCTGCTTTCTCCTCTTCAATGCTGGAACAGGTCGGCAGGATGACTTTAGGTGGGTTGTTGGCTTTGGGGTACACTGTGGTGGTCAGTTATAAAAGAGCATCTACATCAGTCAATAATGACAATGTCTCACTGTCACTTGAAAACATTGATACTCTTGGCGAGACTTTCATGGTGCTGAGGGGCATGGATAGGAAAGTATGAACTTTTTCTTTATGGAGTTATCCCTCCATTTATCCCCATTCCCCCCCCCCCCCCCCAACACACACCCAAAAAAAAAGGAAAAGAAAAGAAAAGGGTTTTATAGCATCATCATCATCTCATGCATATGCTTTGTTGTCTATCGATAGTAATGTATTAAGAGATTTGGTAATTTTCTTGTGTCTTAAAATTTATTTTGTCAAATTCTTGGAATCTGTTATGCAGAAAAGAGAGAAGTTTTGTAAAGCACTTTGGGTTCTGTTTTGTGGGAAAGCTGTTCTTTTTATTTTTGGGGGGAAGGGGGGGGGGGGGAGGCATGAAAGCTATGCAGAAATGCATCTCGTAGTGCATTTCAAATTAATTTTTGAAAAGGGTAAATTTCTTAGGCACCTGGGTACTTTGGGTTAAAAACACAGCATCTTCAAGTTTGATTGAGAAATATACAGACAGACTTCTTGAAATAGACCAATTGATTATTGGGGTTCATGCCCTTTGTAAATACAGAAGGAAAAGTCAAAAAGAAAAAAGGATGTGGCATGGTTACCCCTTTTTTATTTTAAAGACGACAGTTGCCATGAGCCTTGACTCAAATGGCACTTGCTCCTCTCACAAGTGTGAGTGGAGGGTGAGGTCATCATGCAACTTACCAATCAAAACAAAAAAGTGAACAGTTAAATCTTTTCTGTCTTCATTCTTGTTCTCTCTGTCACTATTTAAATGCAATGATAGGTTAGGATTTTCGGAATACTTTTTTTTTTTTCTCTGCAACTTAAAGAGAAGTTCTATTATTTTATTTAAGTGGTTCAAAGATGAATTATTTTTCTTCTTTGTCAGTAAGCTAAAAGCTTCTTTTTCCCCCCACAAAATTTAGGTCCCCAATACTTGTATGCACACTCTTCTTTCTCTAATTGTGAAATGCCTGATGAAATTGGGACATATAAAAGTTAAAGGTTCTTGATCTAGAGGGCAAGTTTATAACTGGGATGTTGTTTTTTCTTTTGGCTCCCTCTGGCCCCTGGGGGTGTTAAGGAATTTGTAGGTTCTTAATCTTGATTTTTATAGGATATAATCAGAATGGACATTGGAAAAATGTGGTTGATTCTATAATGTCACATGGCTGCTTTCCAATAGTGTTATTTGCAGTCATGAGCCCCTTGTACATTTTTGGTTCTGCTATCTGCATGGTGCTTTGTTTATTGTATGGCGGTATTTGTATGCATGTTGCATAGCATTTGTGAAGTCTGAAGATGTTATTTCTTTTGTACAAAATTTTTTACAGTTTGTGTTGGTTTTCTTCTTTTGCAGACGGTTGGAGAGAAAGCATTGGGAATGGGTATCAATGGACCTTGGATCACTAAATCATATTTGGAATTGATTCTTGAGAGAAAAGGTTGGGAGCTGGACTCTTGTTTTTTATTTTTTGTTTTTTGCCTCTGTTTGTGGTGATGGTTCGCATCTTCTATTCTTTAGTTTTTTAATGGTCCATGTGAAGTGTCACTTAGGCGAAACGGCTACACAATAAGAGGTAGTCCTCCCACATCCCTTATAATCCATGGAGATAGGATTCAATTCTAGCTCTTGTGGTATTGATGCCAGGAGAGTTTCCTAGCTAAGCTTGCTGGCATCTTTATCCTCATCCTTTTTTCTTTTGATTTTTCAGATTCTTTATTTCTGATGTCTCCTTAGAGCTTTGTGTTTTTGGATTAAATCTTGTGTACTTGGGCTGAACCCCCCATTAGCATCTTTTCAGTTTGATATGTTATCTTATTTATCAATAGAAAAAAGAAAAAAAAGCATGTGTTGTTTGTATTCTTCTTTTCTTTTATTTTTTTCGTGGTCTGGTTTATGTCATTGTAATTATTGTTTCCAAAAGCTAACTTCACTTGCAGGTGTACCTCGCCTTAATTCACCACCACCTTTGCTTAATACATCTCCAACTAGTAATCAAGAGCGGGTGGTTGTTACACCGAGGCCAATTCGTGTTACTACAAACATTGTCACTCCCTCTGAAGATATATCTCAGCCATGGACTCGATCACCAACTAAATCTAAAATGGAACCTGTACTAGCGACATGGCATTTCATCTCATCAAATCCTCTCCACACTAATAGCTCAGTTGTAGGTAAGTGTACTTGGCTTAGGAATGTCTTCATTCACTTCTTAATATGTCTGTTTCAGTGATTTTTTCCTGGGTGTGCTGTTATTAAATGTTATGTTATAGACTTCTCTCATGAAGCAACCACAGATCCTGCCTCTTTCAGGGATACCATAAAGCTTGCTCCAATGCCTGATTCATGTGACTTGGATAGAGGATTGCTTCTCTCTGTTCAAGCAATACAGGTATGGATTATTTTATAACTTGATAGAATTTTGTTATGGTGACTCCTATGTCTCCTCATCTAAGAAGCTTATCAGTATATTAAGCTGGATCCAAACTTTACACTTGTGTTTGAAAATCTTTTCAGGCTTTGTTGGAGAATAAAGGTGTCCCGGTTATAGTCGGAATTGGTAATTCTGGCTTTATTGATATTCTCTCTCTTTCTTCTTGTGTTTTACTTTGTGCTTGTCAGCTATAACACCCTTTCAAAAGTAGCTTGGTTGGCAGTTTAAATGTGGTTAGTAGAAGTGTGTGAACTGACCTGCTTAATTGCTCAGTTGAGTTTCTGTTAAAAAATAAGTCTCTAACCAGAAAATCAGTCCATGAATAACATAGGTTCAATGATGACTAATAATTAGAGGGTCTGTGGAACCAGTTATAATATTATGAGCCAATTTATTTGAATGGTAATACCTCTTCTAGTCGTGTTTACTTTAATTAGTTTGAGATCAAATGGCAGTACATGGGTCCACTCATTTTTATTTACCATGCTTTGGAGCGCTTGCTTTGGGGTAGAGCCTAGATGAAACTTCAATATATACAATGACAATGGTCAAGTACTTAAACATCTGTGTAAGTTTTCCTGGATGTGTTGTTCCATTTTTTTCCCCAATACATGCTGGGAGGATGACTGGAAGGCTAAGTCAGTTGTTAATGTACAGTTAAGAGCATATATGATATTTAGGAGATTTTATTGATTAATGTGATATCCCATGGCCTAGGAAATTAATAAGCAATCATATTCTTATTCATTCAACAAAGGAAGTGATAATTCAGCAGAATTTACTCTCTTTATACAGCTCATGTGTTCGGGTAGATCCCCTTTAATTTTTTAATGAAATTATTTACTTATCCAAAAAAAAAGGTGATAAATCAGATGAATGTTATTTTTTGTGTATTTTCTTACAATGGGAGATGACATTAAGATTGGAGAGGGCAAAGAGAATGTTGAGATTGAAACTAAAGTGGGTATCAAAAATATTTTGACCCCTGATATCTTAATGAGGTGTACTTAGGAAGTGTTTTGCAAATTTTGATTTTTTATTATTATTTATTTTATGTTTATTTACTTTGGGAAGGGTTGCAAGATCAAACAAGGTAAAAGAAAAATGAAGCCTTGTTTTCCTTTATATGAATAGCAAGTTTTTGTGTTTAAATATGCAAGTATTCTGTGTGCATCTGTATAACTCATCTTGAAGAGTGGTTCTTTGGTTTCTCAAATTACTGAAGCTCTAAGATGGTTTCTTACTATGTTTCTGCTGTTGTCACAATGTTGCAGGGGGCCCAAGTGGTTCTGGAAAGACTAGTTTGGCGCATAAAATGGCAAATATTGTTGGTTGTGAAGTAGTTTCCCTTGAAAGCTATTATAAATCTGAGCAAGTAAAGGATTTTAAGTATGATGACTTCAGCTCTCTTGATCTATCTTTGCTTTCAAAGGTAAGGCATCGATCATATTCATCATCTGTTTAAACTAGGGCTTAGTGAGATTCCAAGTCCGTTAAGCTTACTTGAGATATGGTATGTAAACATATGTTAAAACATTAGATGAAGCAACTGGTTTATATGGTCAAGTTTGTGACTCTGTCAAACTACTTATCTGTTTTTGTCCTTAATTTATCACCAAGAAATAGTAATGCCAGAGTTTTTTCTTATTTTTGGTTCATGAAATAGGATTGTGCCGTTGCTTGTGCTTTCTTCTCAGCCTGTCATGCCAAGATTTCATTATGTACTCCAAATTGTTCAGTTTTTTTTTTAAATATTTTTTTTTGATAGGTAACGAAAAAAATTTTATTAAGAAAAAAATAGCCAATCCGAGTACATTGAGGATGTATTGTGGAGGAAAAAATCAAGAACCAAAATTACAATGATCAAGTAAAATAGGGAGGGAAAAACAAGGAAAATGCGACAGAGCCACACTCCAAGCAAGAAGAGTATGTAAGAAAAAAAACTTAATCTCTAGCAAGGATTGCTCACATCCCTCAAAGCATCTAGCATTTCTTTCACTCCAAATACACCACATCAAGCAATGCGACACAAGTTTCCAAAAATCTATATTGCGATGTCGCCCGAATTTACCTTGCCAAGACTCAAAAAGCTCAAATACCAAATGCAACATAACCCAATGAAGTCCAAACAAACAAAACATCAAAGACCACAGCTCAAAAGCTGTGGGGCAATGAAGCAGAAGATTACCGACTCCCCACACTTCTTACACACACCTCTTACATATGTAACACCAATCAAGAACAATAATATACCTTTTGCAAAGGTTATCAGTTGTAAGAATCTTACCTAATGAAGCTGACCATGAAAAGAAAGTCACCCTTGGAGGGACCTTCAATTGCCACACCAAACTCCAAGGGAAAGAAAGAGTAGGAGGATAGAAAGAAAGAAACCTTTAACCTCAAAACCTCTACTCCTTGTTGGCTTCCAACAAACCTTATCAAGGCCAACCCCTTGCACTTTCAAAGAGTAAACAATGTCCATAAACCGATCAAAAGAAGCTTCCTCCCAATCCTGCGGTGAACGATGAAAATAAAAATTCCAATGAATCTTCCCACCAGACCAACTCATAACCTCCGCCACTGAAGAGTTTCTAGCTCTACTAAGGCAGTAAAGATCTAGAAAAGCCTCTTTGAGGGTACAATCCCCTCACCACACATGCTTTCAAAACTTCACTCTAGTACCATTGCCTACATCATACTGTAGGAGTTTAGAGAAGTTTAGCCAGCCACTTCTAATAAACCTCTAGAGGCTAACACCATACGCACTTGTCACCTTTTTCGTGCACCAACCACCCCAAGCATTCCCATATTTCGCCTCTATAACCCTCCTCAATAACGCATCTGTCTCTAAACCATCCCTCCACAATCACTTACCCAAATTGTTCAGTTTTACAGTTAAAATGTGTTTGGCCATGCCTTAATTCTTTTTTTTTCTTCTTTTTAAGATGCCATTTGTTTTTCAAGAAAATTTACATGTTGTTGAGTAGGGAAGCAAGGATAAAGTTGATTTTTTTTTTTTGGGGGGGGGTGGGGGTTGGGTTTCGCTTAGAAGACTGTATCCTTGTGTAGAAAACTACAGGTCCATTAGTTGGGGCTTGTCGTGGCTTCTTATGTGCTTATGCTTTTAAAATGTTGAAGCTACAAGGTCACAGGCTTTTTGCCACTCTTGTGAAGTGGCTTGGGTCTTTTAATGCAGCTTTTGAGAACTGGCTTCAGGGTTGCTTCTCAAAGCAGCTCTAGGTTCTCATATTAATGTAATTTTTGAAGTTCTAAGTTGCCCTTAGCCCATTTGAAAAATCAGGACAATTTCTATTTATAAACCCTTAGATCTTCTCATTTCTCCCATTTTCTTTACAAGTAGAAATTTCCCTTAGCCCGTGCTGCACGTTTTAAATCATCAGCTTTAAAAAAGCTACAACAAGAAACTTTTAAGAAGCCACAACTCTTCTTAATCTTCCCCCCCCCCCCTGCGCGTGCCTCCCTCGCTTCCATCAGCATCTATCCATGATGTTGTGGCCCTAAGGTTTTAATGCTTTGCCTTCACATGTGCCTGTTGCTGCATTCTTTATGCCATATGCCTACCGTCCTTTTTTAAAATTATAATTTGGCATCATGTAAATAATGTTTTCCATAATTTCATGAATCTTTGAAGATTTATTCATTGACAATGCCTCCCCCCCCACCCCCCCCTCCTTTTTGAATTGTCAACATACAACTCTCCATCCCATTCTGCAAGGGGAGGAAGTGCCATTTTATCTAGAGCTCATTGGTGATATGATTTTGTGTGTTTCTAATGCTCAAATGGCTTATCTGGAGTAAAATATAATTTTAAAAGATTTTGGAAAGAATAGTGGCAACATACTAGAATATCAATTAATTTATGTTCTGGTGCCTGCCAGAAATTTCTCTCATGGTTGTGTTAGCATTCTTATGGTTCACTGGCAGAATATTGGTGACATAAGAAATGGTCGAAGAACAAAAGTACCCATATTTGACTTGGAGACTGGTGCTCGGAGTGGCTTCAAGGAACTTGAAGTTTCTGAAGATTGTGGAGTGGTATGTTATCAAACTCATTGTAGATTGTTCACAGTAGTGGTATCTTAATGTTACTCTGTGTGTGTGTGTGTGTGTGTGTGTGTGTTTGTTAGTGCAGTTCATTCTGTGAGTTGGCATGAATATCATAAGGGATTCAGTTTATCAGGAGCTTAAGGCTGCCTGTCTAAGCTACCTTATCTGACTTGAAGGTTTATGTTCATCAGATAAAGATAAGAACTTTTATTTTTATTTTAAACTACTAATGCGTAAAGATAGAGATGACAAGAAAGGAAGGGTGCAAGTTTTTCTTCAAAGCCTTTTGACATTAAAAGAAGAGAAAAGAGAAATTGACTGTATTGGAGCACCGAATGGTCTTCCTTGCTTCTTGATCATGAAAGATACAAAAAAAATATAAAAAGGAAGCAGAGAACAGCAGAAAGACTGAAAGAAAAGGCAGGCAAGAGATAGTGATATGCAGAAGTAAATAGGGAAGGTAAAGGGGCAAGTAGTTTCCGTTCTGGAATCAACATTACCATATTAACACCCACCCCACATGATTCAAAATGTAAAATATGATTTTTTTTTCTTATTCACTTGTGGTCCCATATCAGATAGCTTTCAAGGATTTGTGAATTTTGTGGTTTCTCCTTGTCAATATAGTTGCTTCCAATTTCCTGTGCTTCTGATTAATTGTGTACACGTTAGTATATGAAGAAGCTATCTGAGGGTGTGAAGAAGGCATAAAATGTCCTTGAGGAAGATAGTTTCGCTTTGTACTTTTCTAGCCATAATATTGCTGGTCAAACAATTTTTCTGCAGGAGAATCATTGTCTAATACGTGTCACAGTTTTCAGTTTTGGTATGGATATTTGATATTGCTTAAATTGAAATCCTTAAGTAGAAGTTTAAAAATTATGGAGTTATGCTAGTTTATTTTGTTTTGATTTCTCTTTCAACAAGAAAATCTTATTTGTTTAATTTGAACAGATCATTTTTGAAGGGGTTTATGCATTGCATCCTGATATCCGAAAATCACTTGACTTTTGGATTGCTGTTGTAAGGATGACTCACCACTCCATCTTTGAGGCTTTGTTTTCCTTGTATCCTTAATCTGTTTTCTCATTGTCTAAAGTATTTTGATGCGCAAACTAGCTAACTCCTCTTTTTGCAAAAATAGGTTGGAGGTGTTCATTCACATTTGATTTCTCGAGTTCAAAGGGATAAAAGTAGAGTGGGGTGTTTTATGTCGCAAAATGAGATCATGATGACGGTGTTTCCCATGTTCCAGCAGTACATTGAACCACATCTTGTTCATGCACATGTTAGTAGATTTGGAACCATCTGCTAAAGCTTTTTTATTCTAGTCTGGTGTTGTAAGTATAAGGAGTATATTAATTTTATTAATTTTAGCTTTTCTTTTGAGTCTGATTTGTTTTATATTTCAAGCTTCTTAACAATAATTCCACTGATTCTATTTGGAAGAACTTATTTGTAATATATAAGATATTGACAAGGAAAATATTCATAGTAGAGTCACATATTTTACCTTGAAAAATTGTAGTGCAGATTGCCCAAATTTTCTTTGTGGGGAAACAAAATTTTACTTGTCTTTGGGGGAAAAAAAATCATGTTAGCTCTGGACCAATCTTTGACAGTAACACACTTCACTTTTTAGTACTAATTTGTGAGTTTTGAGAGCTGAATTTGCTGCTACACCATGTTGCAGCTCAAAATTCGAAATGACTTTGATCCTGTGCTTTCCCCTGAGAGCTCATTGTTTGTATTGAAGAGTAATAAGCAAGTAAGTGTTTGTTTTTGTATTGTTTTTGGGTGGCTTGACCTTAGTATTGTTTGCCCCTGACAGGCTTCTGTTGTTTCCAATCAACAACAGGTGGCTTATCAAGATATTTTGAAGATTCTTGATGCAGAAAAGTTTTGCAGTTCTGTTCAGAATTTTATTGACATATATTTGAGGATTCCTGGAATTCCCACTAATGGGCAGTTGACAGAGAGCGACTGCATAAGGGTCAGAATATGTGAGGGCAGATTTGCGTTGCTTATTCGGGAGGTTTGTAGTGAGATAAATTTATAATTTTTACCATAAGTTAGATTTACTTCCTTTGAAATTATTGTGAATGCGCAACTCTTATTTCCTTGTGAATTGCATTTGTTAGCCTATAAGAGAAGGGAACTTCATCATTCAACCTAAAGTAGATTTTGATATCAGCATTAGTACTGTTGCTGGTCTTCTTAACCTTGGGTAAGCCACATATTTAAGTTGTCTTGTCTTTTTCTACTAACTATTGTGACAAAAATCATCATATGTGGGTACACTCAATTCACTAATGGGATTAATTAATTCTTCTATGATGCACTAGAAGTTTTAAAATTTATACCTTTGGACAATTTACCTAATCCTATGATAACAAAAGGGTTCTATGCATTTTTTAGTTCTTTGTACTGTGGATGATGTTATTAGTTTTTTGAAATTTTGAAGGTAAGAGCGTAAATTAGTAGGGATGGATAATTGCACTTGATGATCCTTACAGTGCATTTGGATGCACTGTTGAGTGGTGGAAAGATATGAAATGGAGTCTTGGAATTGATAGTTCTCTTGTTTGGAGTTTAAAATTTGGGCTTGGAGGGCTGGTTCCATTCTGATCCCCTATAAATATTCCACTCAAAAGTGGGTGAAGCATTTTATTCCCCTCATTCATTAAGGAAAAATTACATTTTAGCCATATTTCTTTAAAACATAAATAAAATATAAAGACGTAGTAATATACATTTCTTTTTTTTCCATTCCTTTTTTTAAAAAATAAATTCCCAGACACTACCAAAAAAAAAAATCTCATTTGTTCTATTCAATTCCTATTTTATAAATTCCTAAACACACTACCATAAAGAAAAATCTCATTTCTTTCTATTCCACATTCCTTTTCTTAATAAATTCCCAACATGGTCTTAGTAACCTAGGTATATGAGGATGGGTTGAGAGGTGTGTAAAGACTTGTTAAGCCAAGAGAGAAGTAAAATATAATTTTCAAGTTAGTGCATCAAGAGTGAAGATGAGCTATAGAGAAGGATTAGGTAATTAAAGGTGTCCTGACAACCCCCCTCTCTCCCACCCCAAAAAAATGGGTGAAAGATCTACTTCTATTTAGAGCTTAGGTTTAAGACACTCTTGATTAGATGAAAAGACCATCATCATGGAAATTAGGGTGTCTGAAGCTACAAATGCTTCAACATTTGAAATATCGATTAGCTTTAAGATCATGTGGTATTCACTATTCTGTTGGGGTTTGGAAATGTATGGAAAATGACTCTGTACACCAGTTGATGAAGTCATCAGTCTGAAAACTACAAACCTGTCTTTGTTTTTGACAGCAGCATGTGTTAAATATATACTTCATGACAAAATTTTTCTGACGAGTTTTTACTATTTTTAATTCTTGTTCATGCCTTGTAGCTGATAGATTCATATATTTGTGTGTGGGTGTGTGTGTTTATGTGTTTCTTATGGCTGTTGTACGTTTGTATTTGAAACATAATGTTATCCTGTTGTGATGTCAGGTATCAGGCTGTATCTTATATAGAAGCATCTGCATATATATACCAAGACGGAAAGGTCAGATTAAATTCTAGGAGGTTACTTTGCTGAAATATGTGTTCTTGGGTGAAGTTCGCCTGTGTTGAAACAATAAGCTGTTTCTTTTTCTTTTTTTTCCAAATACTTGTCTCCTTATTTCACCACTGGGATTTCACTCATTCCAATTTTTCTTTTTCAATTTGATTCCCTAATTTCTTATAATTCTAAAACATTTTTCATGCAGCTTAATTATATATCATAAGGGAAAAAATATGCAATTTCCATGCAGTTTGGATAGTTATTAATCTGCGGTACATAGGAAATTGTGTGATAGCAATATAACTCCGAGTTTATTCTTACTTATTCCCAGTGCGTTACTGAATTTTTTGGTTATTTAAATGTGGTGTGTGCATTTGTTATGGTGTGTCCTGGGCTATATGCACACTCTCACTGCTAACTACTAAGGAAAGTTTAATGATTTTCTTAATTGAAAATAGACCTTGCAGAAGCTGACAAACAGAGCTATAAACACCAAAGGCCATGGTGTGGAGTAGCCTGATAGATCCCTTAACGCATTCTATTTTCATTTGGAAACTTGATTTATCGGTTAGGATATGTTTTGTTTGTTTATTCTTTCAAACACAATGGAGATTTTCCCATTGAAGAAAAATATTTTCTACGTGGGTAAATGTTTACTTGATGGTATGGGCAAGGGGAGAAATTTTCATTTGCCTTCTATATTCTACTATGAATTTAGCAATGGTCTACTATTATTAAAAAAAAAAAATGGTCTACTCTTGTTTTAAGCCAAACTAAATTCAGCCTATTAGCAACGGTCCTTCTGTTCCCAGTATGACCCTGCAAAATAGCATTTAATTTGGTTATATATTTGATTCCTTGTTTAGATCTTCTTCCAGAATGCAGTAATATAGGGTTGTTCTTTCTGTTTTCTGAACTTAAAGCAAATCTTGACCAGGGACGGGCTCCTCTCCCGTTTGTTATTCTCCAGTTCTCTCCCGTTTTAACATGGATGAATGCCACGTGGAAACAAAACAATCCAAAGGCCAAAAAATAAGCAATGAAATTCTCTCTCTTCTTTTCTCCACTCTCCTGTTATTTTCGCTTGTTCTCTCTCTCTCTCTTTCTGTCTCTTTTTCCTCTTTCTCTAAACGGACCAAACCTGAGCATCAAAATGAAAGGGACAAAGGATGTGAGTTCTGTGCAACCCAAAGGAAAAAAAAAAAAAGAAGCCACGAAACAAATCTAATTTTTTTATTTGATAATTTTTCATATGGAGCTAAGTCGGCACCAAGATCAGAGCTTGCTGGCTGGAGAAAATCGGTGCTTGAGGAGACCAAAAAGGAGTTAAAGATTTCTATTCTCTCAGGGGAAGCCAAGAAAATACTGCTGTGTAAGGTGGTGTGAGATTACCATCCTTATCCTTATACCCAACATTCTATTGGGAGGAACCAAATCTGACCACTCTTGCCAAGAATGATAAAATCCCAACAACAGCACTCACATCCTTTGTTCTTTTTTGTTTTGATGCCTCTGATAGTCTGATGCTCAGGTTTGGTGCATTTGAAAAGAGAGATAAAGAGAGAAAAGAGTTGAAGTGATGGAGAGAGAGAGGCGAAACAAGAGAGAGAATTCCGTGGCTTATTTTTTCGCCTTTGGATTGTTTTGTTTCCACGTGGCATTCATCCATATTAAAACGGGAGAGAACTAGAGAATAACAAACGGGAGAGGAGCCCGTCCCGACCTAAATTACCTAATTTACTGATCTTAATTATAAAGGACATCCTTGTTTAGCATTTGATGGATGGTATGATATAATCTAAATGATTCATAGCTCCTGCTCTTGATGAACTGATAATGGTAAAGCATGATTTTTTCTGATAATAATACTAATAATACTAATAATACTGTCCCTGATTCATCGTTGATATACTAAAATTTTTTGTTAGTCATTCATTATCTCATGCCTTTTTCTTTTATTGGTTTACCATTTACCATTAAAGTTTTACGCTGTTTTTTTATGTTGGCCTTAAAATCTATCTTATTTCCTTCTAGATCCTAATTGAGGTTGATCATCTACAAGATGCTAGTCCTTACCTACAAATCAAGGGTGTTAATAAAGAGGCCGTGGCAGCTGCTGGTTCAATGCTTAAACTAGATGGCACATATACTACTAAGGTTTCTCCTCTTTATTTCCATACAAGTATAATGATTGTGCGCTTGCATAGCCACCAGCCTGCCAAATATAGTAATAATCACCGGAAACCACTTGTTTGTCTAAGCTGACTGAATTAATTGATTGTACTTGTAGAGTTATCTTCAAATAATTTTGGAAGGATTACCAGCAATGGAAAGAAGTTCCACTGGAATTTACCCTCAACAAGCAGCTAGGCTGCAGGAACTTGTGGAATTTATTCAATCTCAGGTATTTCACTGCTGACTAAACGGCGATGACAGCCATTTACCTTTGAAATCTAAATAAAAGATAATAATCTTGGTTGAATATAGGACCCCATC
This sequence comes from Castanea sativa, assembly GCF_040712315.1. NCBI lineage: Eukaryota > Viridiplantae > Streptophyta > Magnoliopsida > Fagales > Fagaceae > Castanea > Castanea sativa. Next base: position 55,425,640 of record NC_134020.1, read on the forward strand.
AGATACTATTTACATAGCTTTCATCTGTACTGTAATCCTGAGATGTACAGATCTCCAAAAATATGGGAATTAGTGAAAACCCCAACCTGCACCAAGCCCCCCAATGCCTCGTCCCTTTCCTAAATCTTGAAAAAAAAAAGTGAATATATTTCATTGTCTGGAAGAACAAATATTGTACCTGCATTTCTAGTCATTTGTTGAAATGCCATTATGGAACCAACAGGGCAGCAGTTCAGCTTCAGAATCCTCACCTTGTAGGGAGGTACCTCCAATGGAAGGGATTATTGAAGAGATGCAGATGAGGATTAAAAGGCTTGAGCGGTGGCACACCATCAATACAGTAAGTCCAGTATCTTTTGGGAAATTGTCTTACTTTTAAACCACCTTAATTATTCTTGTTTATCCACTTACATCCAATCTTAATATATATTTCTGCAGGTGCTTTGGACATTCTTGATGTCTGCTCTTGTTGGTTATTCACTCTACCAAAGGAAGCGTCAGTGACTCAGTAATCTTGTTGGTTATTAACTTGCAAGTGGTCTGTGCAGTCTCCAAGCAGTCTTAAGTCCCTTTCCATTGATGCCAATTAATTTTTTGAAATTGTGAGTCTTAAAGAATCTTCCCAACTAGTCTAGGATCAATTTAAATCGATATAAACTTGAATTTTACATTCACGAGCATATTGTTTAGTTTCTCCCTTCGTGGGAGTAAATCTAATTACAGGAAATGAGAAAAACAGATTAGGAATATAAGAGTACATAATTGCTTTGTTCTTTGCTCCTCTTAATTTCATATGCATTAACTAAAACTGGATGGTTCGGTTGTTCAAATGCAAGAAGTATTTGTTTACTAATCATGACTGATTAATAATACTCTTTAGTTTACCCATTGTAACTATAACCGTTGAAACTATCATACCCTTTATCTTTGTCATTTGGTCTTAGGGCAGGCAGTATTGTGTAATGAAAAAAAATGACCAAATCTGTTGGACGGGTTAAATGAAGGGATTTGTCATATGACTTTGCAAATGGATTTCTACGTTAATAAATAACAACAAAGCTATTGCTAATGCTTGGGATGAGGGAAAATTAATCAATACGTTGAGAGCAAATTCTCCCTTTTCTCACATAAGTTATTTTACTATGAATTTAACTTGTGAGTCTCATTATTTTATGAGAGGAGGTATTTTTACCTTTTTGAAAATGATGTGTACCTAAAAATATTGAGGTTTAGAAAAGTATTTTTCAAAATAATGAGATTTCAAAATGAGATTCCAAATAGCCACTACTCTTCGTACCCTTAGATTGAGTGTACAGCATAATGAATTTCACGGATCCAAGAATTATGACGAGATATTAAAGGAAATGACGGAACCAGTTTGCATTCAACTTTTAGTATCTTATTCCTATAGAGGGAGTCATTACTATGGCAATGCCAACATCAAAGGTTTGAATAAAATCGCGAGAGAGAAGATTAGAGAAATTGCCTGTTTCGGATCTGAACTTGAAAGCAGCATTAAGGGTAATTCCTAAAGTGCATCATGTTACAGAATGAAGCAACATTTATGAAATGCACAATATTATTGTACAGTTTTGAAGAATATTTATGGGATATATCCGAGAAAGGGAAACATATAGTGATACCATATTAATTCGAGATTTTAGTACACAACAAACAGTGCATTTAATTTAGGATTTCAGTTGTATTAACAAACATGAAAAAAAAAAGCGGGCGGGAATACAATAGGGTGGATGTAAATCGAGCCATGGAACCGGAGCAAATAACTTCTTAGACAACAAATCAGGTGGGCTTGAAGGGGATGCCAAAACAACACGCTGTTCCCATGCATATTATAAAGCTTGTTTTGTGTTCTTTTGTTTACAATTTCCAGAACGGCGTAGGATTCTCTGCAGTTCTTTAGATTAACTTCACCGTCAAGTCCTTAGAATCCTACTGAAAACAAGAGGAGCTCAAAAAGATCTTAAAAATTGTAACCTCTTAAGGATTCCTTGACTCATCATAAAATACACAACAACGGCAAGTAAAAGGACGAGTACAATGGCCCACAAGCTCAATCCTCCTGAAAAATTGAAATTAAAAACATTAAAAAAAAAAACACCAAGAAATGAAAGGAAATCCCAAGTCAACACAAAATAATTTAAAATATGGAAAAAAGAGTTGAAGGTATCTTGTGTATTAGATATATGTATCGTGTCCCTCTTACAACATGTTGGTCCCACAATTGTGGGACTTACATGTTGTGAGAGAAAAGACGCAAACATTCGATTCATCATAGAAATTAAGTTTTCCAACCAATACCCTTTGAGTGCATTTTGCTTTCAATAATCTTTCACAAGTGTTTTGCTTATGAGCCCTTCAGGAAATGAGACTCCTCTATCCCCTTTAGGTATAGAGGTACTGAATATTTTTTAGTTTCTACCTCTGTAAAAGATCCAGAAGTCAAATTTATTTGGGGTTCATTATGCTTTGAGTCCTGGCACAGCCCACTTGTACCCAATGAGAGCTCAGTCAGGTTTTATCAATCAACAGTGTTAAAGATGAGAATGAAATAACATAGAGAAGCGGAAGAGAAAGAGAGAGGAACACGATGGATTACATGGTTTGGCCAACAGCCTACATCCATGGGATAAAGCCTAGCTCTTATATATACCTCATTAAGGGTTCACTACTAGAAAGCACCGACGCAGCTATAGGGTTGCCGTACCAGAGTCCGAAGTGGGGTGCGGTGGCCGCTGCCCACACGTCGGTGCCGCATCATATATTTTTTTTTTTTTTTTTAGGTTTCCGGATTTGCGCCGACTCGCGCCAATTCGGCTCCAACGCGCGCCGAACCGGCCGAATCGGATTGTATCGGCCGAATATCGGTGTGTTTCGGCCGGAAAAAGGAAATCGGCCGGTAAGAAAAAAAAAATTAAACGAAAATACTGGTGGATATTGATACAAGATAGCCGTTGTTGCCGTCACAATTTCACTGGCCTTAACCCCTTTCTTCTTCTTCTTCTTCTTCGTCCTCTTCTTCCTTTTTTTTCGCCATAGCCCAGCCTTCTGTTCTGTTTCTTTTTTTTTTATAAGTTTTGTTAAATGACTTTGTTAACAACTTAAAAGGCTTTATTTTGTTTTTTGTGCCTCTTTGACCAAACACGTGAGCCACATCTTCCCTTTTTTTTTTTTTAATGGGAAGCTACATCTATTTTAATACCTGCCACATATATCATTTATTTTGTTTTTGGACTGACCAAATACGTGAGCCACTAAGCCACATCTTTTTTTATTTATTTATGGGAAGCCTCATCTATTTTAATACTTCTGTCAATAATTCAAGTGTCAAAAACTTTTATGTACTTATTATTATTATTATTATTATTATTATTATTATTATTATATGAGTTTTCTATTATTATTATTATATAAAAAAGCATGCTTAGCAATATATAAAATATATAAATAAAAACATTTTTAATAATTTTTTAATTGTTGCACCCCGCCGCACCCGCATCTTATTTTTTTCAAAAATTGTCGAGTCCCGCACCTGCACCTGTACCCGCACCTGAATCTGGAAACGCACCTGTGCTTCATAGGTTCACTGTAATCGTTGACTTGAGTATACAATAAAATGTAGTCGATAGGGCTCTATCCCGTGGATGTAGACCATTGGCAGAACCACGTAATTCCTCATGTTCTTTTCTCTTTCTTGCTTCTGCTTCTTTATATTATTTTATTATCATCTTTAATAGAGTATTAAAGCCACTTTCCTATGGCCAATTGCTTTTGTAGTGTTGTTGGTGGTTGTTGGTAGGTCTTGGTGATTGTGGTTGCTAGTGGTTGTTCTTGGCTTGTTGTCTCTTTGCCGTCACCAGTGGCTGTTCATTGTTGTTGTTGGTTGTGGTGGTGGTGGTGTTGTGGATCCAACCTAAAGGAACAACTCTGACCCGAGATCCAAATTTGACCCATAACACAGCTTGGTAAATCTTGGTGGTTGGCCTCTGTTTTTGTTCTCGGTGGATCGGTGGCGGTTTCTGACCATCCTCCACTGATCTTAGTTGTTTCTGTTGTTCTCGATGTTTCTCGGTAGATTTTTTTTGTTGTAGGTTGTTGTTTTCGGCATATTCCGATAAGTCTTGGCAAATCTAGTCATGGAGGTTGCTCGCTGGAGATTGCGGTAGCTTTTCCGGCAGTCCCAGGGTGGTTCTCTTAATGGTTGCTGGCTGTTGTTGTCATCGAAGTTGTTGGTTGCCACCGCTATGGTCGTCAGTGAGTGCTGAGGCTACCCTTGTTCGGTTCAAGGTTTAAGCATTCCCTTTCCAAGGTAAGGATAACTCAATCTTTTAAAGGAATACAACTCGTTTGGTGGATAAGGAGTCGTTCGGGTACAAGTATTTGGCTATTCCCTATCTTGGATAGGATAAAAAGTTATTTGGCAAATACCTTTTTTTTGTTTGGGTTTAGGTTCTGCCTCTCCCTTATCCGTGATAAGGAAAACCTAGCCCCTATAAAACCTCTAATTGGTTACCTATTTCGTATTGAAGAACTTCAGCCAATTCATCTCAGGTTTTTGGTTGGTTCCCTTAAGTTTTGGCCAGTTTGTATCATTTTTCAGCCTCTTAAAGCAAGTTGGCACTTTATAGAAGTTGTTTAGAGTTTATTTATTACAAGCTGGACCTATATGACTTTATGCTCCAGCTTGAGGGGGAGTGTTAAATGATATTGGGTTGATGTAATGGCCCCAGAGGCCCAATTATGTTGTAAGCCCATGTAGGGCTAATCCAAGCTTTTAGCCTCTATATATACTTTGTTAAGGATTCAAGGTAATCGTTAAATTGAGTAAACAATAAAGAGATATGTAGCCACAAAGACTTTATCCTGTGGATGTAGGCCGTTGGCCAAACCAAGTAATCCCTGGCGTTCTCTCTTTCTTGCATTTGCTTTGGGGTGGTCATCGGATCTCGTAGGTTGTTTGTCATAGTCAACACATTTTGTGTTGCCAATGGCTTTTTCTTGGCTATGGTTAATCTCAAAGGTTGGCTTTTGTTTTTTTGTTCTTGGTATTAGTCTGTTGAGGGTTACCAAAAACCTCCTCCAACCTCGGAGGTTGTTTTAGTTCTAAGTGGTGGTCGTAAGATCTCAGAGGTTTTTCGTCAGATCTCACTTCTTTTTTGTTGTTCTCAGTATCTTGACATATGTCAAATTACCAACTGTCTCAAAAGCTTACATTGTTAGAAAATGGTGAATTTAATTATAATTCTAACACTCCTTCTCACATATGGGCCTAAACTCCCACTTAATAAGTGGGGTTTAACAAGTGAGATTTTTAACATTTTAAATGGAAGGTAGAGCAAAGTTAGGTATCGAATTTAGGATCTCCTGCTCTGATATTATGTTAAATTATTGATTGTCCCAACAAACAAGTTTAGAGGGTAAATAGCAGTCTGTCCATTGCCAACCCAACCCAGCCCAACAACAAAGGAAGGAATGCATTATTAAATAATAAGATCAGAAAATCTAGGGAGGCGTGTACCAATTTTATCCTCTTCCTCAAATAGTGTGACTCTTGCACTTGAGTCCAGGGATATAGATGCCAAAGCCCTGCATTCAGAGTTTAGATGCTTCACTGTCAATTTAATTAAAGGAAACGTTGCAGCATTATTGTTATTAAGAAGCAAAATGCAGACTTGTTTATTACAACCTTGAGTCATGCGCGAATGAAAGTGCAGTTACAAAGCCAAGGTGTGCTTTCCTAACAATTGTCTGAACCTGCTTACTGGATGAATTTAAAATAAAAATGTCTCCTTGAGTTGTCCCACTGCACGTCAACCAATCAAAGGGAGGAAATGTTAAGTGTTCAAGAAGATGCATCGTATGAGCATGAACAGTAAATATTGTAATGGAAGAAAAAAAAGTTTTCTTTATCAGAAATAAAGGAAATCCTTTCCACAAAGGATTGGACCAAGCAAGTTAGTTCTAGCCATTTCAAGACTGCCAACAGATGTTGATTATTGAAAAGAAAGGCTGAACTTGAAGGCAGCAACAGCTGCTGTCATAATTTTCCTTAAGCGAATGGTCTTAGAAACCAAACCATTGCAAAATGTCTTCAAAAGCATTTAAATTATATTCTTTCTCAAGTCTTGACCAGTGACTGAGATCAGAGATTCTCTACGGTAGATTACTCTAGAAGGGAGAATTGTTGGCGATAAAAAGCACAATCACATACATAAAAGATACAAAACTTAAAAAATAAAACCATGAGGGAGGTGAAAATTCATCTCCTTGAGCACTTGAAACTAGCAAATCAAGTTTTTACCAGGCAAGGAGCTTTCCATCTGGTGAAACACTAAAGGCGGAAATTGTGTCACGAACTACAGTCTTTGATCCCATCCTTTTCCATGTTTTTGTATCCCATGTTACAATGCTTCCACCTTTACCTGTGTAGAATAATAATCACAATGGTCAGCTCATGAAACGGTACTGTAACTTCTTTCAGAAACTGGGAGGATGGATTCTGGTCTGATTTTCACCTGTCACTGCAGCAATATATAGAACCTGATTCATATCATTACTCTCAGAAAATCTACAAAAGCAGAAAACCTCATCCTGTATGTTAACAATCTTATTAGTTCAACCAGATGCTAGAAGAATTATCAAATCAAATCAAAGGAAAAGCACTAAGACTTTTAAAAGATGTACTACTATTATATCTGTGAGATACACACTAATATAAAATCATATGCAAGAAAAATAAAATATTTCAATAATATATAACTGGAATTAAACAGTAAAAAAGAGAGTAAAAATTAAAGAGCAGAAGTTACTTTTAAATTACGTGGCAAATATCATCATTTAAAATAGAGTTTCTATCAAATACAAAAATTATAATGCAATAGATTATTAATAGTTCTAATATACAAACTAGTATACTTACACTATGCTACATGGCAAAAACATGTCATATAACATGTCTTTTTATATTGAGCCACATAATGCAAGCACAATGTGTAAGACCCTTTTTTGTTAGTAAAATAAAATAAAATAAATTTTTTTTTTTGGGTACATTTTAAGAAAATTAAAAACAAACTGATTTTTTTTTTTCAAAATTTTTATAAACTTTTGATAATAGTGTAGAGAGAGAGAGAGAGAGAGAGAGAGTCCACTTGGTGCGACCATAGCGTGTTGTAACTTTTATTTTATAGTACATCTAGTATATGATATTCTGATTTCTACATACATTTAGCCAGTAGGTTAGCCAACTCATTATTTTTGTAGTATTTAATAATACAATCCTCTTCGGCATGTTGATATTTAATAACCATACAATTGAGAATTAAACTGCATTGCATGTTAAAATCATCAAACAAATCTACTTGAATAGATGCAGTTGTCAACTTAGAAAGCCAAGTGTCAAATTCAACTAAAGTTCCGAATAAAAAGATTTTCCCTCATGACGGAATTTTAATTGATTGCTCACATTTTCCTTTGACAGTGAAGCTACGGCTATTTTGGAAGTCACATCCCAAACCGTAGCAGGACCACTATTTCCCAAGGAGACAAGGTACTTCCCATCAGGGCTGCAAGACAACAAAGCCAGCGTATCAGTATAAGCTCTTCATTACAAATAAAAGAGATAACACGTACAAATTCCCCTTTTCCTTTTTTTGGATATTGAAATTTAAGAGTAATATTTCAAGTGCATGCTATCAACCTGAAATCTACATCCTTCACAGATTTATGAGCACCGGCTTTATCGAGAATAACTTCCATGCTAGGCCACTTGATGACCCTTAAATTTCCATCCTGTAGTTCACAAAATTCAGATAGTCATATGGCATCTTACATCTGCATGAACCAATACACATTTGGAAAATATGTTCCCCCCTACTGGCTGAAACTGAAGCAATCCTGTGGGCTCTGCACCTAGCAAATGGGGAGCAATGGAGGAATATTTTATAGTTGAAAGCGACTCAAAATTCAGCATCAACGCCATTTTGGATTGTTCAGGCAACCCCAGGTGGTCAATCTCATCTAAGGTTTTTGACATCAATTATTTTGCTAAGTCCTTTTCTTCGTGTCTTTTCCATTGGATTAATAGAAGCGGAAACGCTGTTGCCCATGCAACAGCAAAGTATGCATTAGCTAGTTTGTGTTCTCTCTGTTTGGTTCAGGGCAATCTTCCAGACAAATTGGCTTCTGTTTGTGAGGAAGATGCCCTGGCTTTGTCTGTTTCCATTTGATTAATAGATTGAAGTTTACCAAAAAAAAAAAGACACATTTGGAAAAGAGATTCAGCAATGGCATAGATGAAACATGAGTTAACTTCATTAAACAACACACAAAACTCATTGCTTGAATAGATGTTGATCATCAGAAAAGAAAACGAGAGGGTTGATCATGCTGGGGGTAAAATATTACAAAAAAGAAGATATATTAATTGTACGAGGTAAAATTATATTCTGATTTGGTCATTGAAAATTTGCAATGACTACAATGTATTTTCTAACAAAAATTTAAATATGTAAAATTCAAACACAACCAACACATACAACTTACACATAAAAATTGTAATTAGACATCTGTAAAAAAACATTCATGCTAATTCCTGTCCAACATCTCAACGTTATGCAGCAAACAAGTAGTCTAGAAAATGTGAAAGACGATACTACCTCACCACCAGCAGCAAGTGCAGAACCCTCATTGTTAAACTTTAATGCTAACTGCTGTCCAACATCTTCCAACCGGGTGAGCTCTTTATCAGACCGATTTAGAACTAATTTTTTAATTTCCTCGCTCTTTTCTTCATCTATTACATACAATCTGCATAAAAAATGCTCAATTAATGGTTTAATTTATAAAACTCAGGCACATCTTTAAAAAGTTGAGTTCCTTCACCTTTATGCTATGAGATACACTAATATAATACATCTTTGTAAGTTACAAAACTTAGTTTAGAACACTGATTTTAATTGCAACAAATGCCATTCATTCTATTATTATTATTATTTTTTTGATAAGTTCATTCTATTATTTATTACTACAGATATATTATTCATTCTCAAGAATCATGATGATTGGTGAGTTTACAAAGGCAAAAACATGAGAAGATGAATACCTGCAACTCTTGGGGAATGAACAAACGACACCGTCTCCGCGTGGGTGAACCGCCATTCTATACGGCAAATCAGAGTCAGTTACAAACTTAGACACCTGAAAATCAGAAGAGAGACAATTTATGCATAAATTCAAAATGCTATCCCAAAAGCTTGGCACTAAGGGCACGTATGGTAATCTGTAATAGACCCTGTAATGTAATAGATATTCCAAACAAATTACGACTCAATTGTTTGGTTGTGCTTTTATTACAAGTAATAGTTATTCCTTAGGAATAGCTAATCTTTTAAATAAAGAATAACTATTCCTTAGCAAAATTTTGTAATAGTCAATCCTTAACTTGTGTAATAGCTATAAAAATGAAAATTCCTAAAAACACAAGCAAAACAGCCGCTCAGCCTCTCTCTCTCTCTCTCTCTCTGTCCCTAATTCACAACTTTCTTTTTCATGCTTTGTTATTCACAACAATTATAGCTCTTCTTCTATTTTCTCCTCCACCATTATTCTCACTGTTGGTTCTGTAATCATTTTTATTTATTCTCACTATTGGTTCTGTATTCAATGACATCACAGTGATATGAAAAGACATGCTAGATTATACAATTTGGTTTTGAAATTTTTTTAAATGATAAACAATTTTTTAAAAATATGATATTATTTTAATATTTTACACAGAAACTAGCATATTGGTGTAAGATGCGACCCTTTTTTTTTTTTTTTAAAATGTTTATGAAGATATTAATTTTGAAAAAACAATATTAATGATATAATTTGTTTCAGTATTTTTTTTTAATAAGTAAAATGTTTAACGCAAGAAATAATATTTTCAGTATATATGTAACAAAATACTAAGTCTTAAGTCTAATTCACAAAAAGTGTATATTCCATTTTCTTATATTCCTCGTAATAAAAATTCCTAATAAAAATTCCTATTACATTGTAATACGAATTACCTAAGATGCACAAGCACTTCATTTAGAGTGCCGTACCCTGTCATATCAGTGCGCACCCATGTCATATTAGTGTCTGGCCGTTTTATATTATAATTTTTCAAAAATTGCTCCTATCACAGTGTCGTGCCTGTGTCGGTACAACACTTCATCTGGGGTGCCGTACCCATGTTAGACCCGGCACACTTCTACACGCATGTCCCAACTGTTTCCTTTTTTTTCTTTTCTTTTCTTTTTTTTTTTTTTTCGGGAGCGACACTTATCTTTTTTTTCTTAGTTTATATTCTAATTTCTAGAAAATATATTGAATAATTAAATCCAATTCCCGCTATGCCGTTTCCTAAATTTTTTCAAAAATTACCGTGTCGCCGTGTCATAACCGTATCTGTGTCCCGTGTTAAACTTTGAACTGCGATTTGACCTAAAACCTAATTGCTATTTTGATACTAACAATTACTACTGATCCTCGAAGTCAACAAAAGCCCTAAATCTATGTAAACAAATAAACAAATTTCAGAAACGAAAAATTGAAATAGAAATCGAAATCAGAATAATAATAAGAAATTGAATTTACAGGATTTTTGGAAAGAGACTTGGCGGTGAAATCGAATTCGACGAGAAGGACAGCGTTTGGGATACCACTCCTACCCTCGCCGCCACCGCCGGCCAAAACGATGTAGCTCTTCTGAGCCGATTTTGATTTTGACTTTGCGTTGGAAACTTCATCGCTGGTGGATGGATCTGGATCTGGATCTGGATCTGGATCTGGAAGTTTGTACCAAACCCAATCGGCCGAATATAAAGGCAGACCGTATTTCTGAAAGTTGTGAGTAAGAGGCACAATCCTGATCTTCTTCCTCGGCATTTCAAACGTATCGAGCCTTTGGTCGTCTAAAGTATAAAGCTACAAATTCATTTCCCCAAACCACTGTTATATGAGAGGTATGCACTGTGCTCGAAAGAATATGAGATTTTAGTTCAGTGCCCCATGACTATTCGTTGACACGACTACATGCGTTTCAAAATCAACACATGTCACGGTCCACCACTGGACCTAAGTCTCACCTTGGGATAATAGTTTTTTTTTTTTTTTTTGGTTGAATTAGATGTGTAATCTATTTTTTACATCATATTTTAATTTAGTCTTTAACTTTTTAATTTTATTAATTTGGTTTCTAACATTTTAATATCATGTTAATTTAGTATCCGCTGTTATATATTGGATGAAAATTGCTTAGACAAACAACCAAAATATAATTTTAGTTTATTGTTACATCAATATAAGCTAATTTTTTATTTTAGTCATTAAACACGTTATCAATTTTTATCCAAAAAATGATTGCAGGACTAAATTGACCTGATAAAGAAATGTTAAAGACCAAATTAGTGTATAGAATAAGGACCAAATACGTAATTTACCCAACTTTTTTTTATTTAAAAATAAAAAATAAAAGCTTTTTTTTTCTACAATTAAAAAAAATCGAAATTTTACAAATTTTACCGTTTTACTTTTGCATTTATTTATGGTGCTCGTTATCGAATGGTAAATAACCTTAGCTAAAGTTGAGTTTTATGTATTTTTAATTAACTTAATTAATAGGGTAAATTCTACTAACATATCATGAGATTTAAGTTAATACCAATCAGATTCAAAACTTTTCAAAACTAGCAAATTTAGTCTATAAACAATTAGTTACTTTTTCTAAACTATTTTAGGTAGGGTTGTCTAGAGACCCAGCCAACCCGACCCACCTGCCGTCGCTGATCGAACTCGACCCACCGACGACCGATCCAACTTCTCCGACGATCGACAACAGGTTTGTTCCTCCAAAACCCGAGTTTGGCGGGTCGGATGTCGGTTTTCCTTCTCCAGAATCTGATTAAACCGATCTGACCTACCCACAAGATTACCGGCGATATTTGGTAGATCCGATGAGATCTAGACCATTTTCGTCAAGATCTCGGTGAGATTTCGCCAAATCTAGCCAAGATCTTGCCGAAAATGGCCTAGATTAGGCCGGATCTGGAGAACCTTCAAAGATTTTGGCTGGAGTTGGGCCGTTTTCATGTCAGATTTTCATCGTTTACATGCCAGTTTTCGCCGTTTTCTAGATTTTCGACCCCAACCCACCCGTTTGCCGCTTGTTGATGGTCTGATCCGCACGATCCATTTACTCCGGCGGTCGGCAACGGGTGCATTTTTTTGCCACTCGATTCCGGCGGGTCGGTTCCGGGTTAGACACAAACCCGACCAGGACCAACTCGTGGACAACTCTAATTTTAGAGACCAAGTTGGCTTTAGGGACCAAATTGGTTAATTTTGAAAAGTTTTGAATTTTGTTAGTATTAGCCCAAACCTCAAGGTATGTTAATGAAACTTACCCTAATTAATAAAATCTTTTATCCTCAAATAATAGACATGATATTCAAACTCTACTTATACTAAAAACAAATTAGTATCTTGGCTTGATAATAAAAATAAAAATAATCATGAATATAACAATTGTCCCTAGTATTACTAGCCTTAAATATAAAATAGCCTAGAGTAATGTTACAACAATTTTTTCATAATTTATTGGGTGGTAAATTGTGTCATCACTTTTATATAGACTGACTTGCAATTATATATCTCATTTTAACGGTTGCAAAAAAAAAAAAAAAAAAATGTATTCCTAAGTTTGCATTTGGCATTTGACACTTTTTTTCCCTAAGATTTTCTTATTTATGTATAGTTTTTTAAAACTTTAAATTTTTTAATGGTATAACAATATTTTTATCCACTTTCAATACACTAATTGCCAAACCATGCAATGCAAGTTGAAAGCTATTTGATGAGTTTTGAAGAAATAGCCATTGGTGGTGGAATGGGTCTGATGAAGAAGAAGGAGAAGCCGTTGGAACTCTGAAGAAGAAAGAAATAAAGAATAAGAAGTTAGAAGAGTGGGTGTGACTTGATAGAGAAGAAGAAGAAGAAGCTCTTGGAACTCTGAAGAAGAAAGAAATAAAGAATAAGAAGTTAGAAGAGTGGGTGTGACTTGATAGAGACAAGTCAGGAGAATGGGTCCCATATGTTTGGTTTTTTTACAACTTTGCCACTATAACTCATATTGCATAATTTGAAAACACCAAAATTTTATTTTCAGTTTTCATTACTCAAACTCAATTTTTGAGTTTTGAGTGATGAGAACTTAACTCAAGAATTTATCCAAACAAACTATAACTCAGTGGGCCTTACATTTTTTGAGTTTTGAGTGATGAAAATTGAGTTATATAATTCAGTTTTTACCAATCCAAACACCTTCTTATCATCTTCTTATTGGCAATTGCTCTATTTATGAAGCCATTTTCCTATCTATTTGTGGTTGGGTACACTTTCATATCTCTCTTATATATAAATTTGATGCCATTTCTTTCATCAATCTGCTATTCAAATATTTTTCTTGTTATTACCTCAATTGTTGTTCTTCCTATAGAGCCTCACATTTAATTTTGACACCCTCTCCTCAACCTTCACCACCCACACCAACAATGAGAACCAAAGATTTCTTTATACTCATCAACAAATTTCACTTGTTTTCCTAATTTTGATTTTGTTTTTTTTTTTAGTCTCAAAAACTTTAATTATGTGATTTAGAGAGAGATTTGAAAAGGATTCAGGCCTGAGGGGGAAAATCTTATTGCTATAACAAAACACCCATCACAAAAATTCACCAACTAAATACGAAAATTTCAGAGAAATCATGACATTCTTATTCATACAAAATCAAGACGTTTCAACTATTTATGTTTTCTTTAATGCATTCCATTTTCAACAAAAAAAAAAAACCTAAGAAGCACCTGCACGGATACAAGTGTGAGTATGGGTGTGGGTGCAGTATGACAATGTGACAATTTTTGAAAAAGTAGGACATTTGTGCGGCAATGATACATTTATTACTTAATTATTAAATATATTTTTATTTTCTATATATTTCCAAGCACTTTTTTTTTTCATATAATGGTCAACATATATCAATTTAAGAGTAATGGTAGATAATAAAATGAATACATAACCATTACATGATGTTCAGAAATTATAATACAAGATCGAAAGTTTGAAACTAAAACTGAATAAAGGATAGGAAATAACATAGGAAAGTAGCTCAAGAACTTAAGAAAGGAGAATATAGGGAGATTGAGCAACAGACTGAGAGTGAGCCAAAGAGAGAGACTAATCTAGCAAAAGAGAAAGGCCTAGAAAAGTACCTTCGTTGTCGTCCTTGCCACCGTTGACCGTTGCTTTCGCAGTAGGACAGAGACCAAGAATGAGAGAAGGAAAGTGATCAAGAGAGAGATTTGAGATTTTAGGTTTAGGTTTTGGGTATTTTGTTTTTAACTTATGCCCCAAAAGAGGTGCGTTTCAGTCTTTTTTTTATATGTTTCAGTCTTTTTTTTATATATGTATTTGGGCCGTGACCTGGCCATATCAGATTAAAAAAAAATGGGACGCACGTGCAGCTACGTCCAGGCTGCACCCCACTTCGCATACGAGTCCGACACAAGAATAGCTACCATTTAGTTGCACTCGTGCTTTCCAGCAAACAACTAACAAAATAACTAATTGCGGATTTAATCTTGTTCTGGAACATTGTTCCTACAACCAAAATTATACAACCCCAAACAAACCCACAGTACACAAAGAAAAATTTATATCCTCCACTTGCTTAAGCAGGTCTTCTTTTGTTGTTCTTCTTCCTCACTTTAAAATGGAGTAACTTTCTATAAACCAAAAATATAAAATAAAAATATATGTCTTTTAAGTCAAAGATTTGAAGAAGAAAGGAAGAAAAGAAAAGAAAAGAAAAGGAATTTACTGAGAGTGCAACTTATTGAAATCACAGCTTCTATAGGGAATGCCAAAACATTTTGGCACTGGCAGTGATACTTATATTTCTTATGCTTGTTGAAGGTATGTGTAAGCTCACTAGTATAAATACTATAATGAGTTTAGACCTCAAAATTTAAATTATGGCTAGATTACTTTCAATCTACTCTAAACAATGTGGAATAAGAAAGATAAACACGTAATCAACCAAGACTACTAACTATTGCATGGATAAACATAATTAACAATTAAGTAAAAGCACAAGTAGTAAGAGAAGAAGGGAGCAAACACAAGATAACACCACGATATGTTATTGAAGAGGAAAACCGTGTGATACGTCTGACACATTAATGGTTTGAACTTCTAGCATATACTTCTCATGTGGCCTTTCGCGCATTGTAGCAGGCGCGAGCAAGTCGCGAAATCCCTTATTCTTCACAGTTCTTTGCTAAATTGAACATTTTAACCATTACATTTAATCCCACAAAAATACATGTAAACGATTGAATAAATTACAATCAAATTTGACATGGAATTAATGTCAATATACAAGAATTGAAAATCACAACTTTATAGTATAGATGCGCAAATGTTAAGAAGATTTAAACATTATGTTGCAGTGAACGTATAATGATCCACCTTCTAATCCTCTAAACAAAAATAAATAGAACATGTAAAATATATTATCAGAATTTGGAAAAATGAAAATAGAGAAAAAAATTAATCCATGAGTGACTTTCATAGTATGGCTTCGCTTTGTTTGGACAAGATGTTTGAAGGGGAGGGAAATGATAGGAACCCCTATATGGATAATAATTGTTGTAATATTGCATTTAGTTAGTTAGTTGGTTAGTTAGTTACAATTCCAAGCATGTTAATTACATTTAACACATGTTAGAATTATTAATGCACATGGAAAATAATAGGACCATTAAGATAAGGCTGTGTGGGCCAATAGAATAGTTTTGTAGTTTTATAAATACCTACTTATATCACATTTCCATTATTAAAGAATAAACCAACACATTGCTTCGTGTATTTCCTCTATCTTTCTCTTTTAATATTTTTCTATGGAGGGTGACTACCTCGAATTAAGTCAATTTTCCCATCATTTCCATACACTCCCCTACAATTCCCACCCGTCTCCATTAGGAACCATCGGGTTCCTAGCAAGTCTCATGCAAACTTATACTTCTTATGCATTCTTAATGTATGTGTTTTCAATTCTTCCACATTGTCAAATTTCAAAGTACAATGAGTGCAAATAGAGTGGCCCTCAACTTCCATTGTCTCAGTCTTTTTGAGTCCTTTCTATTTCAGTTTTCTAGGGAAAGGAAAAAACGAAAACGAAAATGAGTAACAATTAGAATTAGAGAGAAAGGAAACAAGAGCAATAAAGATTTGGATTTGAAAGAAATAAAGAACAGTTTGTAATCGAAAATTGGCACACCTTTCTTGAATTCATTTTTTCACCTACTCATTGTTTTCTTTCTTTGTTTTGTGATGTATCCACACCATGTTGTTTGCTTTTTCTCTTGCTCTTACATGAGGGTGAAGGAGAAAGTGAAAAAAGAAAATGGATGGAAAATGAATAACAGTTAAAATGAGAGAGAAGGAAAACAAATACCAATATTAACTTGGAGTTGGAATTACATTGAAATGGGAAATAAAGAAAAAGAAAAGGCACTTTGTAATTGAAAATTACCTTTCTTGATTTTTTGTTTTTGTTTTTGTTTTTTACTCTCTGCTTCTTTTGTTTTTGGTAATGCAACCTTGCTGAGCCATGTGATAGTATCACCTTGTTGTTTGCCTTTTTCTTGCTATTGAATGAATGAGGGTGGAGGAGGGAAAAAAAGAAGAAGAAGAAGGAAATTAATAACCGTTTAGAATGGGAGATTGACTAGACTAAACGGTTAAGTAAGGAGAGCGTATAAATAGTGAAGAGAAGGCATTAAGCTGAGAGAACTAGCCGTGACCCTCAAAGTTTAAAAATTCACATAGATGACATGGTGATTCAACCTCAAACCTCCTGCCCATTAATATCACACATGACATGTCAACTATAGTCATGTACTTGTTAATTGGCCTAGATTCGAATGAAAAAAAATTAGGGGAATTGTAACTAGTTTATGATTTTATACTTTTAGTCCAATAAATTTTTGACTTGCATCTAATTTTGACCCAATTTGGTTGGGTCAAACACGTACCCAACCTAACTTAACCTATTAATCAAGCCTTTATTATATAATTTAAACATAATCATTTCAATGTATGTTTATATATTTAAGTTATATTATATTTTCCTTGTTTTTTCACTCCTCCCTTCCCCATCTCCTATGTATTCAGTCTATATTATCTCTAAAAAAGTTATATTATATTTTCCTTCTAAAAAAAATGTTATATTATATTTTCTATATCGTAAAATGATACTGATTAACTTCACCAATTTTCGAATAAAAAAGTTTCAATGTTGGATCTACTACCAAAATTTAAGTAGTTTATTTTTAAGTTCATTATATGTATACTTTGTAATTGTTTTCTTAGAGCTATGTATTTTGTATAAGTATGATTAATTCTTTTTTCTTTTGATTTTTTACTTCATTTTCTTGTGTACAACCTTTCAAAAATTTCAATTTTTTCAAGTACAATTATATTTTTATTGACTTTCAACAAATAGACAAATAAACAAGAAAGTTTTCGGCAAAAATCTAATCCAAATGCACACTAAATTTAAATTTGATTTAATTTTTTTTTTCATGTGATTTAAAGTATTTTTTTTCCTTCTTTTGTGTAATTATTAGACTAGTAAACCATTAAAATTAATTATTGGAATATAAACTAAAAGATTTATATATATTTAAATTTTACATTTGATTGTTTCTTTATTTGTATTAACATAACTATGTGGAAAAAAAGGTGATAAAGTATATTAAAGGGTTTTTATTTATTATTTATTTTTACATGTGTATAAAATGCAAATTGTTCTCGGTTGACCCAACCTAATAAGGTGGAGTAAAAGTTATAGGAACAGTAACCCATTTTAGTCCAATAAATATATGATCATAATCTATTGACTTGACTCAATATTATGGTTTCACCTTCAGTCAAACCCTACTCTAACCCTCAAAACCTTAAACCTCGTTCTTGGTTTTTAAAATAATTTGGTGCCTAAAACATTGAAACTACCATGTTTGGACTAGAAACCAACAACATTTTCAATTTTTTTTATGAGTTGTAACGACAATTTTTTATTAAGGGTCTGTTTGGTTCAACATTTTAGAAAATTAAAAAAGCATTTTTTAAAACTCAAAACTTTGTTTTGCAATCGTAACTTCTCATAACATTTTCACAAACGCTTATTTTAAACTCAAAACACAATTTTCCAATAGCTTATACAAATACATCCTACGTAGAATGTATATTGTATATTTTTTTAGACTTATCACCTTTAATTAATGTTGTTCATATGAACACAAATTAATAAATAAAATGAAGCTCATAATTTACAAAATTTTACTTATAATAACAATATTTTCACAAAGTTGTATTTCATCTCAAAAAAGAGAAAAAAAAAATAGTAAGTTTTACTTCGTTGGTATTTTTAAGGATGTCCAAGTTGAGGCATAGACTACATTGTTCTTGTAGGATATTTTATCAAATTGTCAATTTTGAAGGAACTAAATGTGAACCTTTCCACCTAAAAATAAATAAATAAAGAAGAGAATGTTTTTTCAAGTCTCTCAAAATGGAATATATTCCAAATAAATATGCCATGGTTCCTTACTATAACAAGGTACATTGTCGTTATCTTATAGGTATGCACCATTATTGGTGCATTTTAATATTAATTATAAATATATGGCTGAATTCTTATTATTATGCAAATTATTTTTATTGAATTTTGTTGGTTTTGTGCAACAACATAAGCTTTATCATTAAGTGTAGTAATTTGGGACTAGTGGCAGTGCATATACACAAAAAAAGAAATTAAAACATGCATACCAAATATCAATATTTAATATAGTTTGGCTAATTCCATGCCTACATATATGAGTAACGCCAACTAAAAACCATTGTCCACAAAATGAATTTCAATAAGATTAATCATCACTCACAACTCACACAAACAACACTCACAAATCTCACCAATAAAAAACAAACCTATCACAAACACAAATTAGCTCATAAATTGATGTAGAATAGACAGCACTTACCTTCCTGGAGTAGCAGGGGTGCAAGAAGTCACAACACAAGATTAGAGGGGGTGCCAATAGGGGCCATCAAAGTGACAGTGTCGGAATTGCATGAAATTTGGCAGGTTAAAGGGAAACGGCGTTCTGATCTAGAATCATGTTATCATGAATGTTGTCAAAATTTAGGCGAATTCCTTCATTAAGGTCCCGAAAACAGTGTTTTTGTTATTTATAGTAATATTTGTTCTTCGTTAATAACTTTTAGTTTTAAAGTCAGAATAAGGTCTTGTCTGTTTTGGGACGACACTTAAGGTCAATAGTTTATGATTCTGCATTTAATTCAATTTTTTCATTTTTGGTAAATTTTAGTATTTTGTCACCTAATCGCGTAATTAGTGCGAATTAGGGTTTTTAAACGTTTTTCTCAGTATTTATATGTTTTGTAGCCGTTAGAGGCAATACAAACTTTTATCAATAAACACAGACTTTTTGTCAAATTATTTCTCTAGTGGATTCCAGTTTTCTTCTCTTTGTGGATTTAAGGAACCCCTCGTGGATTCAAAGTTTACTACCAGGAACTAACAGTTTAGTTTTTGTTTCATCAAGAGAGTATTGTGTGTGCTTTCTTTAGGCTTCCACGACATCATAAACTCAAAACCCCAATACATCAAATTACTTTCTCACACTCACTCACAACAAACAAACTCTCAACACAATCACGGGTAATCTTTTAACCTAAAAATATATATCAATTCTCTCCTAAAAAAATGTAACCATTTTCTCCTAGAAGAAATTCCAACCCATTTTTGAAGTCAAGCCTTTTCCTTATCTTATTCATGTAATGGTTGGCACTCTTTTGTTTACATGTGAGCCAACCCACTCCTTAACACAAACCAGTTTTCTCATAAAGCTCCCACATTGCATCAATAGATGCAATCACGTCAACCTTAGAACATGCTACATGATCAAATGTCTTGTCAATATCCTACTTTCGACTATTGTTTTGCTTGGGCATGGCATTTTCCCTATTCCATATTTTTTTCCACATATATTGATCTTTTAGGTTCCATTTGCTTGTTTAAATCCCCTAAATCACTCAAATTGATCCATTTGGACCCTGTAAATGCAAAAGTCGCTAACTCACTCACATGTGCTTTATCATGATGTCCTTCGCCAATTTTTCCCAGGCCATTAGTGTAGCCATTCTTCGACCCTTGTCAGGCCATAGCAGCTCTTCCTTGGTCATCGATGCAGCCATTATCAAGCCTTTGCAACCTTCTTCTAGCATTCCTTCGAAGTCATCATCCCAATTTCCATAAATCTTCCTCAATTGTGGCTGATCCATATCCAACCAATCAGGTCACTTTCAAGAACATTTTTAAGGAATCATTTAAGATTTCTTCGAGGTATCTTCACAAATGTTATTCGTAAATCAATGCTTCATCAATCCTCTACCTTGATTTTGAGGGGATGTTAAATAATAATAGATTGATTTGATATGTAATGGGCCTAATGGCACAAGAGGCCCAAATGTAGTGTAAAGCCCATGCGCACATAACCTATCTTCATCTTATGTGAAAAATATAGCCGTGCATTATTTCAAAACTAAAAAAATGGATTGGTCCTTTGTTCATTATATATGTAAACAATTTTTTTTTTTCCGCCTGCATTTAACTTCAAATTTCATCAATTTGATTTTGGTAGCATCATACTCCAAAAACATAGGATTAATAGATGTATTTTCTTCTGAACTTAACCACACTCCCACATTTTTACATTTATATTGTAATATTTATTTATTTTAATTAATTAATATTAAAATGCTCCAACATATAGCCTTCACATTCCATACCCTTAATGCCTTGTTCCATATCCTTTGTGGGTGAAACTGCAAACCTATATCCAGCCCATATGTTATCATAAAAGGAAATGTGTAAAGAAGAGATCGAACAATCTTGCCTAATTTGTTCTGATACTTGTTGAAGCAACATTCATGGACATTGGAATTGAACTCTCAGGTAAAATTTACAGCCACCAATACTTCTAGTAGGCAAATGAGATATACCATTTAAATATATGGAAACTATAATGCTTTATTTATATGCAATATTAATTTTATCAGGGTTTCTTGTCAAACACGTAATTCATAGTGAGCAATACTTTGTATATGCTACTTCATTTTACATGGTTGATGATTGATCCTTCATTGTTGATGAGAGTGAAGCTACAGCCTCTCCAACTGTCAAGTAAAGGCTATCCGGTCTCATGAAATCCTGAGCTTCATCTGCCTTCAGGATTTTTTCCATTACCTCACCCAAAGGATTCACCAGTACAAGCTGTGAAGCCAATTAAAAACAATTGAGGTATGAGACTAACAGCTACAAAAAGGATATAAAAGAACTATATAAGAGATTTTATGCACTTGCCTCAACACCTTTCTTTTCCATTGTTTTTCTCAAATCCTTGAAGAGAGAGACTCCACTTGTGTCTATGGCACTCACAGCTGATAGTATAAAGATTTTGTGTGTTATAGTTTGTAAATTGCATTTGGCTTTGTTCAATAGGCTTGAACAAAAAATGATAAATTGTTGCTCCAGAATGACAATAACCACCATTAGTAGAAAGTGCATATTGGCTGAAGTGAACAACATCAATTTGAAAACATAATTCTAAAATTGAATTCATTCTAAAATTAACTTTACCTGACATTTCCAAAATCACAAATTGGAGGCTTGACTGTTTTTTACTGTCTTCTTCTGCTTCATATTCTTCAATCCATCTCAAAATCCTTCGTTGTATAACAAAAAGGATTTGACCAAAATTACTACATAAACTGACTTGGTTTGTTAATATAAGATTATAGAGTAACAACCAACCTTTCATTGAGATATGTGATATTAGCAAAGTTGATGGGAGCTTCAATGCTTAAAATGAGGAATCCAGGGACTCTTACAGCTTCCTTGTAATGGTGCAGATTTCGATATATCTGTGTCCCAGGTATATTCCCCAACATCACTATTTTTGGCCTTGTAATTTGCAGCAGGATCTTGAAAATGGATAGTCCAACCTGACCATAAACATCATTGTCATTCTTGTTTGGTATACACGTGTGAGTGAAGGTACCACGTATAGATAAAATAAAGAAGTTGAGGAACTAATATAACATGGTGGGGCTCAATCCCATAACACTCATGATACTTAAGCTTTTGGGTTAAACAGTATTCCTAGTCTCTTCAAGGTGTTATCTCCCCAAAATAATGTCTGTCATGCGTGCGATATAATTAACACTTTTTTAGATGCCTTCTTCTTTATACTAGTTAGAGAGTGCCACATTCTTTACTGCAAGAAGATTTTAGATTAATTACTGAGAGTTAAAATGATGTCTAGTACAACATCCTAAGCCAATTCAATGAGCAAAGAAGATGCTTAATTGTGACACAAACCACAAAGCTAATCCTAAGATGATGTGAACCTAACAATGTATTTTCTAGAAGTTGCAGAAACTATATACATACCGCAAAGGCAAGGCCATCTTGGACAGAGATGAAAATAACACCCAAGAATGCACATAACAATACGATAAAATCGTATTTGTCAACCCTCCAAATTTGATATGCAGCTGGGATATCAATGAGACCAACTACTGCCGAGACTATGATTGCACCCAGTACAACATTTGGTGTGTATTGGAACAGAGGCATAAGGAGGAGAAGTGACACCATAACTGTCACTGACATTACTATGTTAGAGGCTGCTGTTTTTGCTCCTGCATTGTGATTGACAGCTGACCTTGAGAATGCACCTGCAATTCAATGCTGTATTAGAAAATACGTATTTTTAAGCAAAGTCTTGAAACTTTAGGAAAAAGGCTTAAGGAATAGGATTATCTTCCTCTTCATTTCAACTAAAATTTATTTCACGGTTAAGATTTTAATTTTTGAATTTGATGACATACATAGTTTTAAGTTATTTAAATTTTAAGTGACAATGACATTTGATATACATACATACATATATATATATATATACACACACTTATAATACTAGTATTCACTTTTGAATTATGAAGGGGTAACTATGCACCTGTTGTAACGTAGCAAGAAGTAGAGGAGCCAACAACATTCATCAACCCAATTGCTATCATCTCCTTATTTCCATCCACTTGGTAATCCTTTAAAGCAGCAAAAGTTCTTCCCACTGCAATACCTTCCTGTTCCCAAAAAAGTTATAATAACAATTAATGATGATATTTTTATTAAAATGTAGTGTGTTTGGCACATTAATTATTTGTAATAAACACCCTCTAGTCTTTTGTTAACCAATGAATTAAAGGGAAAAGTTAAAAAGCATTTACTACTTCATTAAATGATTTTTATTTTAAAAAATTATAGAGTTAAATTATACACAAATATCAATAAAAGTACATGAAATTTTATTTGAGTATTAATAAATCATTAATGAATGTATTTTTTTTTGCTTTTGAAAAATTATATTGCAATTAATAATTAAACATTTAACATTCTTTAACATTTTTAACATGTAACAAAACCCTCCTCTTACATAATAATAAGACTTATTAATTAAGGAAAATGTTAACCAATACTTGGATTTTGTTAATGAATGCCCTAAGGGTATTCATTTAAGAAATATTACGTTTATAAACTTTTTATAGGAAAGGAAAAAAGTGAGCAACTTATTTTTTTGACAATTTTTTATATTTGAACTTTCTTAAAATCGGAGTGATATTAGAATTTTTTTAAATTTTTTTTTTATACGAGATAGAATTTCTACTTTAGTCTAGCCTAAGTGTATATATGTGTGAAACTTTCTCCTAGAGACTTAAATCTCGACTATTGCACTCTACATTTCACAAACATTTATACTTGTAGAGTGATCACCACACCAAAAGTGCGCGATTGTTTTAAAATGATTTATTAACAAATTTTCTAATGATACTCATTAACTGAACACTAACTTTCACTTAAGAGTTTATAAAAAGGACAATTAATTATGGGGAGTAACATTAAATGGAAGGGTATCATTCCATAAATAAAAAAGAACAGACTTCATGAATTCTATCATTTACTAAAACTACATAAAGTAATAAAGAAAATTGTTCTGGTTATGATGTAAGTCATGTAACAAATAAGTAGCCGACAGAGAATCTTACAGTGAGGGATAAAATGCCAGTGACAAGCCCGGTTTTCATTACCAGCCCCAGGTGGCTGCCATGGAAGTGCAACATGTGCCATGAAGGTGGGTTCAATCCTTCTTGTAATTTTCCAATCTACCAAACAGAACCAATTGAAAACTTTAGTAATGATAGTGAAACATTTTACTAGTTACGAACTTTTTCTGTTTGGGGGTATTCATGCATGAACTTACCACACTGATGCCATGATTATTAGCTTTGGATGCAAAGACTAGGAGTGTTGAGACTATCACAGACACAAGTGGCGCTCCAGCTGAAACCCAGAACAACTTTGGCCTTTTCATGCTCTGCATTGCACGCATCTCGATCAATAGTCAATTATTGACTTGTCAAAGAAAAATGTTATACACCAGGTCTGGGGTATAATTATCGTACACTTTTCATTACACCATCGTATATTTACTGTCAAATTGGCTTAAATTATATTTTAAAAATAGCAATTTTAATTAAAATAGTGAACATAATTTCACGATTTTAACTAAAATAGTGAACATAATTTCATAATTTTAACTAAAATAGTGTTTTTCAAAGGAAATATATACAGAGCACAATAACAAATGTGTACGAATATTTTTCCATATGAGAGCAACAAAAATTCACAAATTAGTGTGTAAGAATATTTTTCCATATGGGTCAAGGATATGGGCCCTATTAACTAGACGTACAAAACCCATCTTTTATATATATATAGACACACACATGGCCCGTGGACAAAAATGAAGAATAAAAGAAAAAAGATATTATACACACAGTAGTATAAGTCTAGACCATTCAATCAGGAAATAGCCACTATCCAATATTGGACAATTAAGTTAAAATATGGTGTATAGTTAGGACAGGATGTACCTCAATAATTGGTAAGGCCTACCATAAAGAAGAAGAGCATATATAATTTGTGTCATTGTATAATGAGTCAGAAAAGAATAAAAAAATCAGGAAATAAAATTTTTCTTTTTGATGAAAAGACTAATAATTTTATTAATGAAAATAAATTTCATACATCGTGAGCCAAAGATATCTCAATGATAACTGAATTTTACCATATATAAATTGAGTTGGAATATGATTTACTATTAGTCATGGTGCAGATTTAACAAAAGTTTATAAGAAATTGCCACAGCGACCTAAACAGCTATTAATGCCACAAAAGTGACTTGATCTTTCATTTTTTTTTAATTATAGGTTTTTATTTTTTATTTTTATAATTTAATTATTTGGTGGAAGGATTAATATAATTCTTAACGTCTATGTTGGAAATTATTTTTTTGAAAGACCATTATTTTATTCCCAATTAATTACATAAGGAATTTTTTTTCCAATTTTTTGCAAATATTCTAGATTAATAAATTAAATACAAAAAATAATGATATAACAATGAAATAAAATAAAAAGGAAGTACGTGAGTGCGTCAAAATTTTCAAAGGTTATTGTTTTACGCTTAGTTATCTTTTATTTATTTTTTTTTTCATTTCATATAATTTTCTATATAAAACTACAATTTAAGCTCAACTTTTAAGAAAGTTATAATAATCACAGTGTTTAACTTTTAAGAAAGTTAGAATAATCACAATATTTCTTGAAGGCTATGAAGAAAGAAAAGAGAGGCATTTGAAGCTAATGAGAGTGAACATTGTAAAAGGGTCAAATGAGAGTTATATTAAAACAGATATGTTTACTGCAAACTAGACTACAATCCAATAATTAATTGGAAAAACAAGTATACCAGAGAGAGAGAGAGAGAGAGAG
Organism: Castanea sativa; assembly: GCF_040712315.1. NCBI lineage: Eukaryota > Viridiplantae > Streptophyta > Magnoliopsida > Fagales > Fagaceae > Castanea > Castanea sativa. Next base: position 55,451,722 of record NC_134020.1, read on the forward strand.
AGAGAGAGAGAGAGAGAGAGAGAGAGAGAGAGAGAGAGAGAGAGAGAGAGAGAGAGAGAGAGAGAGAGAGATTCCTTTTGACGATGTTAGATCTAGAAACACAATATGTTAAAATTCATCGTGACTCAAACCTCCCATATTTAAAATAATCTTTCTCAAGATGGGACTCAGGTCAAATTATTGCTCAGCTTTTTACTTAAGAGAGCGCATGTGACTTTCTTATTATCTAGCTACACCTACACTCCCAAGGTATAATTCCTATGAATAGAAAGCTACTATTATCATGTTCAACTAGGATAGTCACATAAGGATAAGGTCATCCCACCTAACCTTTCTTATTCTAGAAAAAAGAAGAAAAAAAAAAGGTACCTAATTAACCTTAAGAGGGCGTTTGGATCCAAGTCTGGCGTCCACGTCCGCGTTTTTGGTTTTTTTTTTTTAACCCAGCCGCATAGATGGACTTTTCAGTGATGAACAGTGCACAAATGTACTGTTTACAGGTCTCACAAAATTCACTTTTCAGCAACTTTTTCATTAAAAATGGGTCCCACAGCACTATTCACACATTTAAAAATTATTTTGCTACAGTGTTTTCAGTTTTCAGTTTTCAGTTTTCAGTTTCAGCAAAATAAGTTCTATCCAAACAGACCCTAAGTCGCAGGACAACTATTGGAGATACGTACACTTTAGCAAAGGTAGTGATGTAAAAAATATGCGGTTAAAAGAATAAATTTATCATATCTCAATAATTTAAATTTCTAGAATAAACAGTAATTTAATATGATATCAGAACAAGAAATCATGAATTCGATTCATGTCTCCTCCACTTGAGCTCACACATAAAATGAGTGTTAGAAGTATTTGATTAAATGATTAAATTTACTATATCCCAATAATTTAAGTTTTTGAAACAATTTGCAGTTTAACAAGTTATTCGAAATTTTGAATTTTTCCCTTCCCTTCTCCCTTCCCCTCTTTTACGAGCCAAAACCTATTTAATTAGGAACTTCTCCCTTCTCCTCTTTTAGGAGCCAAAACTTACTTATTTAATGTTTAATCATAAACATGATAAGACCCAGCTAGCTACTTGTGCTAATTTATGCTTACAATTGAATATTATAATACAAAAGTATGTCGATTCCCAATCCACAATATTTCTACTTGTTTAGTTGTTTTAATTATTAAATTATGAGTTAAAATATAATAGTGTTATGTTATAGAATTCTTTTTGCTATAGAAAGTAGAAATACCCTACGATAACCATCAACTTCATTAATTATTAAAATCTTTTTGCTATAAAAATCTAGATGGTACTTAGCTAGATATCTGCTACAAAGGGTTGAGGGAAAGAGAGAGAGAGAGACCTATATAAATCTCTCTCTCTCTCTCTCTCTCTCTCTCTCAACCCTTTGTAGCAAATATCTAGCTAAGTATGATTGATCGCATTAGGCTTAAAACAATATTTTATGTTATGAGATGTCTATGATTTGCTTTATCCACAAGATCAATTACATAATTGATTATTTTGAGGGTTTGAACGAGAACTAGCTGCCGTGGATCAACAACTAATAAAAAAGTTTGCATTGGTATTAAAAAAAATTGGACCAACCAAAACTCAATCATGGCAACAAATGACACGTGTTATACATGCAAATTACAATCCAAACGAGTACGTGTACGAGTCTTTGCAATTACTATAACGTGAGCCATAGCCAAGACAAACTTCCTTTTGGGTTTGCTTTTGCCATATACTTTATCCCTAGGCAATTACTACCACAATTGTGAAAGATATTTGAAGGTTTATGGGTCATATTTACTTACCAAGAAAAAAGGTTTTGGGTCATAGTATGATAGTAACTTATAATTTTCTTGTTGACCCCACTTGTGTGTGTTTGTGTTTGTGTTTTTCTAGGGAAAGTTTGTGATCCATGATTCTATGCAACCGTCAATTGTATGAACTATAAAATTGGTAAAAACAGTCTATCATAATAAATACAGATCGAACAATGAAATTGTCCTCTACTGCAGATTTTTTTTCATCTTTTTTGTGTGGCAATAAGTAATACTTGCAGAAAAAGAGAGTACAGTGAAGGGGAATAACTTACCACGTGTCTTGCCAATAATAGTAAGACAAGGAAGCAAAATCCCATGACTATAGTTTGCCATGACCACTGCAGGAAAACAATGAATTACATTAGTACCTAATGCATATATATTAGCTGCAAAGTACCATGGTTTAAAAGAAGATTTTGAGTCACGACTTCGTGAATTTAGATTAATTCTTTGTTAAATCGTTTATAATTTGCGTATTTGTTGAAAGTACAACAATGAATATAGCAGCAAAATGAAAGATATTAACATTTTGATTTTAAAATAAAACTTGAGTCGTAAACTTAGATTAACTTTTTGTTAAAAAAATCTAGTTGCATGTTTGTTGAAAGTTGGTAATAATACAATTGTAAAAAAAAAAAAAAGGGTGAGATTTGAAAAAATTATATTATTATAATAATAAGAAATTAGGAATTTTTTTTTTCAAACTCTCTCTCTTATTCATTATGCTACTTGCTAGTAAAAGTCAGAAAGTAACAGAGGGAATATTACATTCTGTTCTGCACAATTCCCACTGTACTCTTTTTATTGTGTTTTTTTTAATAAAAGTTTTTAGAAACTTTTATTGTGTTGTTTAGAAGACCTTAAATGTCATCACATAAGATGATAACATCAAAACCGAGGTCCTTTAATTAGCACAGAATAGCAAGAGATTGACGGTGGTTGGCTGCTTGCAACAATTACCATAACAAAATTATACGATAAAAAAAAATTATAATGAACATGTACTATAATATTATGCTACGTACCAGTATTAAATAATTATCCGGTATTCTGAAAATACAATGATGGTATTATTGAATAAATTTAGAAAGTTTACTGACAAATAAGCATGTCTGTTTACCAACAAAAAAATAATAATAATAATCATGTCCTTTTTAAGAGTGTAATTAATGGTGTATCAAAAAAATTATTAATTACTATTATTTTTAGAAGAATGTTATGGATTCAGATCCTCTAGAGTTCCTAGGGTACTCTACCAAGTAGAGTTCATTAAATCCTAACCACTCTTTAATGATTTAATGGTCTAGATTCTGCCATGTCAGCATTTCATTAACAATCATCTTAATTGTTTTGTTTACAACATTATTTTATTATTTTAAGAATATTATTAATGAAATGCTGACATGGCAGAATCTAAACCATTAAATCATTAAAGAGTGGTTAAGATTTAATGAACTCTACTTGGTAGAGTTCCTAAGAACTCTAGAGGATCTGAATCCGAATGTTATATATAATCCTGGTTAAGTAACTGTAGGCCTTTTCCAATATTGAATGTGTCAGTTAATTAGTATCGATTGATAAGAAAGTAAGACTTCTTTTCTTCTTTTTTTTTTTTTTTTTTTTAGAAACCAGTAATACCTCATTTCTGTTGTGGAAAACAGAGCTTAAAACAGGAACCAAACCCATTTGTTTGGTGAAATTAGTGATTCCAAGGAGGCTCTTAAGCTGTTGCAGAGAGACTATAATAGCAGCTCCAGCCATGAAGCCAATAAGAGTAGCTTTCGAAAGAAAGTCAATAATAAATCCAAGCCTGCAATTCAAACCAAAAAAAGAAACAAACAAACAAACAAACGTGCAATTATTAATTCCACAACTTTTCATTAAGGAAAGGAAAAATCTTCTTTTTTTTTTGGTGGAAAGATATATAGAAGAAGAAAAAAGAGATCACCTTAATAATCCTAAAGAAGCTTGGAAGAGACCAGCAAAGAAGGTTGAAGAAAAGGCTAGTTGAAGAAACAAGAGGGGGTCTTTGCTTGGAGACACTTCTTGCCTAAGCATGGATCCTAGTATAAGAGAAGCAATGGAAACAGGTCCTACTGCTAGGTCCCTAGAACTCCCAAGAACAGCATACACAAGTGGAGGGACAAAGCTGGAATCTTTATGTGTAAAACCAACAGAAGAAAGAGGAGTGAGTTACAGACAATAGAACAGTATATGCTTTAAATTTAGGTATAAAAGAAGTTGAAAAAAAGGATATACATATACTCACATAGACCCACAATAGGTGGCAGATTAGCAAGCTTAGCATAACTGATGCCCTGTAAAGAAAAAAGGGTCATAAAGGAAACAGGTTCAATCAATGCATGGTATTTCATTATTTCACTTTAAAAAGCTCAGGCTAAAAAAGTATGAAATGAAAGGAAATGTGAAAAAGAATATAGCAAGTGAGATGACTAACCTGGGGAATGGCTAAGCTAGCAATGGTGAGACCAGCAACAATGTCAGATTTGAAGAGTTTGAGGCTGTAATTAGGACCCCATTGAAGAATAGGAAAGATATACTGAGCTCCAAGTATCAATTTCTTCTTCGTTGGTTGGCCTTTGAATTGGCGCAAAGGGTCATCAGGGAAGAAGGTTTCCTTGAGTCTGAGCTTCAGCTTCTGTAAGGTGCTCATAGGGGGTGGTGTAACAACCTTGTGTGCTTCCATGGCTATTTCCAAGCAGTGAGAGTGCATGGTACTAGCTTTGGCTTCCATTGTAAAGAAAGTGGTATTTTTTTCTTTTTTTTTTTTGGCTAAGAGAAAGTGGTATGTTTTACTTTGGTTGATCAAATCCTAGCTCTCTTTTTATATATGTGAGTCTCCACCCCATCAATCAACCTTTGCAAGACCGCTAAAATACAAAGCAGTAGTAATACTTGGCTACTATGTACACACACATATATAAATATATATATATATATATATAAAATACTCTGAGATTTTATGTTAAGGCTTATCAAAATAGCAATGTTGTGGTAGTTGAGGCAACTTACTTTTTGGGCACGTTGAAGGGCCTTGTCTATGGAAATTGGTAAATTTGGCCACATATGATTGGTTATGAAGGGTTGCCGCTTGTTGAGTTTTCAAAAATCACTAAGAAATGTGCACACAAGGTAAATAGAGGGGAAGAGGTGTGAACAGTATTAGAGGTACATAAACCAGTGTGCCATGGAATTAGTTGTGGCATTTGTTGCTAACAAGAAAATGGAATATTTTGGCCGGATATTCCTTCCTTTCTTCAGTTCTCTCTCATTAAGGAATGGTGGTTCAATTCTCTATGCTGTTTATGAATTTAATGAGGATGGTTTTAGTGTTAAATACAGATCAGAAATGGAAGAGAGAGGGAGAGAGAAAGTGAAATCTAGTTGGTATTATGCGATGCTCAGGCACCTTTATGTGGATAAACCAAATCATGTATATGTCATAACATAGTATTAATTTAAGCCTAATGTGACCAAGGATATGCAACCACATGGCAGTGATATGCCACAATACATGCATGACCTAACTCCTTACTCAAAGCCCTCAGATACAAACTTTTTCACATGCTGTTATAACTGATGCATAATTATAAAAGTAGTGTTTATGATAGATTCACGCAAAAATAATATTATTCCAATCACAACATATCATATTAGCAATACTGAAAAATATTGTGTCCTATTCATGAAAAATATACCATCTCCATAGTGCTATGTTGGCTATGAGTTTGAGAAGATAAGAATTTGTTTATTCGGTGCAGAGTTGCCATAACTATGGCAGTAACCATTTTAATATATGTGGAGTAGTATTGAGTAGTATTGTGTCCTATTCATGAAAAATATACCATCTCCATAGTGCTATGTTGGCTATGAGTTTGAGAAGATAAGAATTTGTTTATTCGGTGCAGAGTTGCCATAACTATGGCAGTAACCATTTTAATATATGTGGAGTAGTATTGAGTCGAGAGTACATGTCACTACTCTCTGTCCTCAGCAATTTTAAAGTCTTGGTTTCTATTTCTCAATCCTTTAGGCATCAGCATACTTTGTCTTTATCATTGAAATATGTGAGCTAGTTGACCCCTATATATATAGAAAGAGAGTTGGGATCAAGTTACACCTGGTGTAACTCTATAAGAGTTATACATTTTTTAAGCCGTAGATTTATGAGAGATTCAATGGCTAAAAAAAATCAACTATCATATTATTTAATTTAATTTAAGATATATTTTTTTTCTCTCTCCCCATTTAATACTACATCTTCAAATGTTTAATATAGAGAAAGGTATTTAAGATTGTAAGAACTTATAGGCCTCTAGCCATACTATTGTCATACGATGAGGGTAAACATTAGGATGAATTTGAATTACAAACAAATTTTAATTGGATCAAATTTGGATAGTTTCTATCTTATCGTAATCTATACAATCTGATAAAATTTGGTTTACTGTCTTCATCCATTTTCTCTACTGATGTTTTTTATTTCTCCTTATTTCTGCACTTTCTGGCATCCTTAAATGTAATTGATTTTTTTTTTTTTTATGAAAATTTGTTAGGAATTTAGATACAATAGTACTTACTCCTTGAAAATTTTATTTCATTTTTTTCATTAATTTGCTAAACATACTATCAAGGAGAGAGAAAAAGAGACATAAATCTACAATGAAGTGATATTCATGGATGATTTGTTGGAGTGCTTATAATACCATTCTCTCTCCTCATTTAGTTGTCTGATGCCATTTGCAGCTCCTGCCATGAATATTTTTGCTTGAACATTTTGTAAAACAGGTATAAGGAAAGTGATATTCAAGGAGAAAAAAAAAAACTAAGAAAGTAGAAACATAGGAGAAATTGCAAAGAAAATGGAAAGAAAGACTTAATAAGGAGAGAGAAAAAGAGACATAAGAAATATTAATGAGGAGATTATTAATTAGGTAAGTATTTAATGTTGTAATGGATAATGGTGTTTTGTTTTTATCCGTTGGATCTCTCATAAATCTACGGCTTAAAAAATGTGTAACTCTTGTGGAGATAAACCAAGTGTAACTTGAACTCATTTCATATATAATAAATTGAATAAAGTTAGGCTAGTAACAAAAGTATCAACCAAGCCGAAGTGGAAGACTTTTGTGAGAAAGTTCAGCGGATTTGGGATTAACAAGAACAAGAAAGATAGGAACAAGTTTCAGTATGATCCAGAGAGTTATGCTTTTAATTTTGATGGTAGTTTTGATTGTGAGGAAGATGACTTGGTTCTTGATTTTTTGTCGAGGTTTGCTGCTCCTATTCATAATCATGAAGAACAACGGAGAACTGGCACGCCTGCACTAATAGGGTAAAAGAGTATTGTAAATATATTTGTAAAGTCATTTGGCCAAAAAAATAATATATATGTAAAAGGTTTTAAACAATAAGTATGGAGAGAGAAACAAAACTGCTATTAATTAAGTGAATAATGTGTAAATCAATTAGCATTTAATGCTTTTTTTTTTTTTTACCGTTAGATCTTTCGGAAATCTATGACTTAAAAAATGTGTAACTCAGGTGTAACTTGAACCCATCTCATATATATATATATATATAAACACACACGCCCTAATGCACAACAACCATGCCCAATCTACTCATTTAACTTGAATATAAAAAATCATTTGTGCTGTATTGAGTGTTCAACTATTTTATGTTCTATTAAAAATAGTATGTCAAGTTGTCACACATCTTTTTTTTTTTTTCTCTTTGTAAAGTATCCAAACATATGGAATTTTGATAAAATAATACAATTTACGGAATATAAAGTGGAACATTAAAAGTAGAACAAAGTTTTTATTATTTCTGATTTAATATTCGATATATATACATTTGATAGCCTCATTCTTCATTTATACTTAAGGTTGATGATTCAACAAGATAAGTGGGCCTTTCAATTGTCATAGCCTTAAAAGTATCATATACTTTTCCTAGCAAGAGTTCCATTAAGATTCTCTTAAAAAAGATTCTCTTACAATGTTTTCATCAAAAAAAGATTCTCTTACAATGTTGTTTTTTTTTTTCTATTCTTTTTCCTTTTCTTTTCCTTACTTATAATTTAAGAATGAAGAGAAGGGATAGGAGCAAATTTTGGAAGGAAAACCATCATTTGTTTAGAATGGAATGTCATTGGAGACATAAAAGTGAAAGTGAAGGAGAAAGAATATAAATGATTTTTTTTTTAATGAAAAAAAGATGCTTGTCATCATTTATTTGATTCAAGCCACTCAATGTTCTAAATTGAAAATTTTTATAGATTGTTACTTGGTTGGTAAAAATTATAATATTAATGGTGGGTTTAAATAAGAACCGAACTTGCTAATTCAACTATTTTGAAAAATATTGTGAAGTTTTTTGTATTCGCACACATTGCTCTTCTAAAATGGGCCATTGTCTATAGTAGTTCAGTACCAACCGCAAAATCAGATTGTGGTTGCTGCCGATTTGTGCTTCTGTATAATTATTGCCATGCATATTATGGGTTTGGACCATGTGAAAAACAAGCATGATTGGTCTTTAGTCTGTTGGTGACATATGCAATAGAAGATGGCTTCTTTGATTTAGCATTAATCAATTATGAAGTATAAGACTCTAGTCTTATATAAGAACAAAGAATTCATACCAATTATTTTTTGTCACAGAGCACCTTCTAGTGGATATCATTAGGATATAGGAGAAGTCTTGAAGTTTTTGTTTAATTAAATGAGAGTTAACCATCCAATTCATTTTGCTTAAAAATTCAGACTTGGTCAATCTATAGCTAAATTAGATCTTAAGCTATCCCAATTGAGAGGTCTGAAGCTGATAGGAGGTTTGTAGACCAGGGCCTTCAGGCTACTCAAGGTCAAGTAACACTACAAGTAGCAACTTGTAGGAATATACAATTGAGAGAGAGAGAGAGAAGAAAATGTATAAAGAAAAAAAATTGGATTCGAATCCATTGATGGAAACTTTTCTTTATGATCTTTTTCTCTCCTTTTAGGTAGAAGAAGACAATTATTGGTATTGGAAATTACTTTTTCTGTTTTGATAGGCACAAAAAAGAAGAAGATAAAAAATGAATATTAAATGACTAATTTAGCCATTCAAACATGTTGGACAAATTTTTATTAATTTTTGTTGAATGGTCGAATTTCAAGCTGATCATTTAACTATTAATTGCATCAATTTAAATCTCAAATTTCAAAACCAACTCAATTTATCTTTAGATATCCTCCATTAAAATTTTAATGGAATTATCTAATATCACAACATGGTAACATAGAAAATAATACAAAATTAAACTCTAAAACACCTTAAATCTTCGAAGTAGTGCAATGTAATCCAATTGAAAATAAATAAATAAATAAACAAAATGTAAAATTATAATTGATACTACACAGTTGAATGAGTTTAAACATCACATGTTTATGGAAAAGATAAGTGAGGACAACAAATAAAAATTTGACAACAAAAAATCTAAAAATAACAGTAGGTTGGAAAACAGTCTCGAAATTAAGCTATGTTTTAACTTTTAACTACAAAATGAATTAGCAAAAAGTATAAAATAAAAAGAAGAAATGAGCACTAGAAAAAGAAACATGATTTTAATTAATTACATATAAATTATGCTTTTAATTAATTACATATAAATTAGCAAAAAGTTAAAAAAATAAATAAATAAATAAACGTGGGCGGCAGGATTCGAACCTGCGCGGGCAAAGCCCACATGATTTCTAGTCATGCCCGATAACCACTCCGGCACGCCCACCATGATGTTCCAATTTGCATTCAACATATACTAGATAATATAAATTACGGAACTGGTGAACCGATTATTGGAGCAGTGAAGGACCCACCAAGTGTATATCTCAAAGAAAAGTGCAAAAGAGGCACAATAGTGACATTCCATTGGAGGAACACACTTTCTATAAAGAAGAGGTTATATTTATAAATCCAATGAGAATTACATAAAAATAACAAAAAAAGGTCGGTCAAGAAAAATCATTATACGGCTATCACAGGAGCTGATTAATTATAAATAATAATAAAGTTACATGATAATAGACAAGATTTGGATCTCTAACATTCTTGGCCAGTTGCAGTTCTGCAAGTAGGAAATGTGCATCTTGTCTTTGATCATCTAAGAACTTCATCAAAAGAAAAATGATAAAAGAATTTTTTTTTTTTTTAAATAGAAAACTTGCAGACTTGAGGGTTTTTTTTTTAAATAAAAAAAAAAAAAGATGCTAATCACAAGATTTTAAATGCCTCACCATATACTACAGATAGCATATCATTATGACCACTGCAAACTCTTGGTGCAATGGTCACTCCACAAGTATAAGTGTTTGTTGGGTGTGAGGGACAAGGGTCAGGATTCAAGTTTCTAGAAGAGATTTTCACACATATATATTCTAAAATAAAATTCTATCTTGTTTAAAAGTAAAAATAAAAATCATTATGACCATTTTGATGCAAAAATAATTATGAACACAATTTTCCCCCTTTTTTTAAAAGATCAAGGACGAGTGATGAAATTGTTCTCAATATAATGGGGGACAATCACATGATCCGTCCCACCAATAAAAATAAGCTTTTCTTATTAACATGTAATTGCAAATAGTTCATACTTCCTAATGGTTGAAACTCATATATAATAAATTATCTCTTTGTTTTTATTCTAAACTTTGTGAAAATATACTACTATCTTTAAATTTCAGAGGACTTATATCAAATAGTTGCATCTTCAAAGATATAACACAAAGAACAGTTGTATGCTGTAGGAATACCAAGTTGATATCACACAAACGTGCTTAGGAGTCAACCCTCTAAAACGTATTCTATTCTTATTGAAAAATTATCAATAATTCTGAAATCACAACAAATCAGGCAAAAGAGGTCGATAATGATTAAACTTTTGTCAGTATGTGAAAATTTCAAGGACCAAAAAAAATGAATTCAAAGAGTCTTGAAATTCTATGACATGAGGCATGTAATTGAGTGGTTAATTGTCACACCATAAACATGCAATGTCTCTCTTATAATGATGGTTTTAGCTACTGATTAATTTTGTATCTTTTTGGTAAAAGCAAATCATAGTTATCCAAGCAAGCATATCTCTTCTGAACAGAAAGGGTGCTAGAAATGATCTTCTAGATTCAAGTGAGTATTCTATTTAAAAATTTTATATTAAAGCAAGAATCTGCATGAAAAGTAAGCGCAACATAATTGTAAAAGGTATTTTCTTTACTTTTAGAAGATAATAAGCCACTGTCCAACATTCTTTCAGCAAGGTGATATTAATGGTCCAAAAGCAATTACAGGTTTCCTTTTTCCACGGAGTTCTTTTAAACCACAAAGAAAATATGCTATTGGGATGACAAAGCGATGAATGATGGTGTGAGAAATGTGGCCCTGTGAATGTCAACCATATTTCAAAAAGTCGATGAATATGTTAAAGATCCTTTCTTTTTCTGGTAGAAACAAACAATTGGTGGAGATGAGGAACATTTGACACATGCTTTCGCGGAGCTCCAACTATTTGAAGCCATGACGTGTGGAATTGCATAACTTTGCTTTACATTGTTAATGGAGAATGTCACATAGTTAAAGATGCTAATGTCACATTGCTAACTTTGCTTTACATTGTTAAAGGAGAACGTCAATTTGTCAGGGACTAAGGGTGTTGTTCTTTTCATGGTCTGCACAAAAATGTATTACCATTACATTCTGTTTTCATTTCAAATTTTAACTTTGTTAAAGATTGCAGTGGCTAAAGCCTAATTACATGCCTAATGTTTGAAATTTGTCACTGAAAAGTTCATATATTGACTAAAATATTAGCGATAATAGACTGCGGAATGAATTGAAACACTTTATATTAGGATCACTAAAAATCCTAACCTAAACAAGGTAAAATTATTTTTAAAAAATCATGAAATGAACAAAAATTATATAAGAGTCCCCTAACTAATAGAATTTATCTAAATGAGAACAATTGAAAAACTAATTACAGATAATAATGACAGCTAGGGGTTGTTACAAAAGGCTATTGTGTTATTTTACCATCCTTGCTAACTATAGGAATTAGGTGCATGTTAGTTGGAGTTACCTATAGTCAGCTATGAAATGAGTAGTAGCAATGATCAAGTACATTTTGGGTTTTAACCTCTTCTACTGCATAGTACAAGGGGTTGAAACTTGAAAGAATATTTTTCAGCTAAAGAGCATTGCTCAACTTTTATTGACAGTCTAAAGTAAGGAAAGGGAATTCAATTTATCTCTAGCATGATCATTGGCACCCTGCAGCCTGCAGGACCACTATATTTGAAATATGGCCATAGAGTCTTGAATGATTCAGCAAGTTCACTGCAAGCTTAAAGTACAAGCTAAGCTAAAGTATGGACAGATTGATGGTATCTAGTGTGTGATAAAAGAGAGATATGGTTATGGCCTCCAGCTAGATAAAATGATCTGGTAGAAATTCAAAGTAGGATCCCTAACTTTGCATTATGCAATTGTCTAGTTTCCTCCCAAAACCAGTAGTTTCACTTGTTCCAAGTCATGAGATGTAACGTAAAGAAAGTTGCCTCAAGTAACTGATAGAATCTAGTCTGGTTTAGCATAGCTATTTCTCAGCATTCTTGTATTTCTTGACTTGACAATGAATTCTAGCACATGGAAAATTGTCTATGTACTTACTGTAGAAGTTAGCCTGAGAGTTGCAACCATATTTTCTTTGGGGTTGTGTTAATGGGCACCGTAAGGTGCCCGTTAACAGCAACTTTTGACTTTTTTATTGTACAATTTTTTGTTTTTTCTGCAGCTTTATGTAATATTTTTCAGTGTGGGGTCAACTTTGTAGAGAGAAAAAATATTAAAATAACCAAAATGACTAGTTTTATGTCCTTTTCATTTATTTATTTAATTTTTTTATTAAATAAGACTCACTTTTGTACAACCTTAACAAGCACCTATGCGGTGCTTGTTAACATTTGCCTCTTCTTTAAATGCTTCTTGACCAACTAAGTATAGAAGATGGTTTTCAGCATATGTTTTATCAAGAGAGATGTAAATGATTGAATGAAAAGTTCAATCAGAAGTAAGCTCTTTGAAGGTTAAGAGTCTTAATGTTAGGCTGCAACCATGTACTTACTCTGGCTAGACCAAAAATGTTTGAGTTCAAAAAAGTGGTGTAAAAAGTCAAGAGGTTTTTGTCCAATCAGTCATAGCTCCTGTTAGATTCTGACTAGATCCAATGAAGAAAGTACCCAAATCTATTAGGGATAGATTTCTTTATACCATTTGGAATATCTGTATTTCCTTTTTTTTTTTGGTTTTTGGAATTGGGTTTGCTAGTTAGTTGAAAAGGTTGTAAGCTTTTTGTTGGTTGAACTTTGCCTATCCTCTCGAAGAAATTAATATTGATTCATTGAACACATACTTTGTTAGAGAATTGAGTAACTTACAATGCAATTGACTGAAGACCCTAAAAGGCTATCAACAGAGCATTACTACAAACAACAAAACACCAAAACCAAACAAAAGAAGTTCCATGACTTTAGGTCTGATCGTCCAATGCACATCACAATAAATAACTAAAGGTGATTATGCAATAAAAGTTGTGAGGTGCGTTGCTTACATCAAGTAACTGGAGAGGACATCAGCAACCTAACCTTCTTAGTGCAATATGTATTCATGAAGTTTGAATTTTCATATTAAATGGTCAAAGGTGAGATGTGGGGTTCTTTTCCTAGTTAAATTTGCTATCAATTTTACCACAAAATGTTTACAAATTAACATATATAATTGATGTTAATTTCAAATCAACAACATAATAATTAAATTTCTGAATTAATTTTTTGTTTTATAATTAAAAGTTGACACACCAAATTCGTACTAAATGTAGCATCCCCCTTTTTAATACATTGGTGCATAATGGTATTGGCAAAGAAAAAACTTGCTTCCTTGTAAGCTTACTTTTCTTTTTCTTTTTTTTATGTCGGACCACTGGCCAAGCATAAAAATAGCTTCTCATACTAAGGGTCTGTTTGGAATCCGCTTATGTTGCTGAAACATAAAACTTTTTGCTGAAAGTACAATAGATAAAGGTAAAAGTTAGTTTAAATAATACAGTGGGACGCATAAATAGTAAAAAAAATTGCAGTGAGGCTCATGAATAGTAACAAAAATAAGTTGAATAATAAAATAAGTTGGCAAAAATAATTTTTGCCAAACATACACTAAGGGTCCATTTGGATACCGCTTATTTTATTGAAAACTGAAAACACTGTAGCAAAATAATTGTTAAATGTGTGAATAATGCCATGAGACCCATTTTTAAAGTTTTTTTTCCGAATAAAGTACTTGTGGGTCCCTTGAACAGTGCATGGGACCCACTAAATAGTGCATAATCACGTGAAAACTGACTTCTCAAAAAAAAAAAAAAACATAAACGCACAAACACAGCACTAGAAACGTAATCCAAACCGGTAGTAAGGGTGTGTTCGGATACTACTTTTTTGCTGAAACTAAAAAATTATTACTAAAAGTACTATAAATAAATGTAAAAGTTAATTGAAATAGTATAGTGCAGTCTATAAATAGTGCCAAAAAGTGTAATGAGATCTATGAAAAATAGCAAAAATTAGCTAAATAGTGAAATAATTTTAATTTTTAATTCTAACTCAAACGCACGCTTATAACGTCAAAGTGTCAATTGTGTATCTCCAACTTTCAAGCCTTGGCCCTTGAGTGGTTGTGTTTGACTAGGAATTGAAGAGGTTTGAGTGCGCGTCAAATAATTAAGCATGTCACAACACAAACCATAAATTGATTTGCCTCTTGTTTAGCACTCAACAGTGTGTGCCACTATCTTCTATTCTCATATGTTAATCAAGTAACAAATTAAAATATCAATTTTCGGTATGTTTTTGGGGTTTAAGTGGTGTTGAGTGTGTGCCTCATATCTAGAAACACATTGGTGCACTTCCACTTATTTGCTTATTTGCTAAAAGTGACAGATTATATAACTTAAAGAAAGCTGCAGATCTTAGCATATTTGGTTTAGTATCAGATTCTCCAATTGAATCTAGTCACATGGTGTATTGACCAATGCAACAAAAAAAAAAACATAAACCTTTTATTTACTGCAACTTTCAACCTCACTGAACACTTCAAACAAATAAACCAATAAGCTACCAAAAACTTAAGCCTATCCAAACTAACAGTTAATGATGCATAAACAAGAGAACAAGTGCCCCAGTTGGTCTGGTGGGTGGTGGTGATGTGCTATTCCCCCTCTTGTCAAAACTATGTAAGTGAAGTTCATTCATAGTAAAAAAAAACAACTAAGTTTTAAGTCTTATTTTTGAATTTAGGCAACAATGGTTGAAAAGGGATTAGGCAAGTAGAGGGCAATCCCTGTTGCTTAGCCCAATAACCCAGGCCGATGGTTCTTTGTTCAGGAAGGCAGACCATTGAGATGGTTGTATCATTCTGGCCCAATTCTATCTGGGCCCTATATGGCAAGTAATATGCTTATCTACTCACATAAAAATTATTATTCTTAAATAATTTGATAGTTGTGGGTGGTCTATTTTTTTTTATGATAATTTAATAGTTGGGGGCGGGAGGATTTGAACTATAGATATGTTCGACTTTATTGAAAATATAGATAACACCATAACAATTGAGCTATAAGGCAATTAGCAAAAAAATTATTGAAACAATATATATATATATATATATATATATATATATATATATATATATATATATATATATTAGTCTCAATTTTTAGCAAGACTAGTCAATTCCCTGTCCATAAGACACTCTGAAGACTCCATTAATCAATAGTGTGGTAAATGAAACTTGAGATTTTCAAATTTACGATATGTCTTTCAAGTCCATTGAACTCATCACCCAAGTGTCTTCAAATGGATAAAAAGAGCACATCTTTAAATAATACTATAAAATTTTCTAACCATATCATAATTCAAGATGAATGTGTAATATCTTACATGTACTCTGGTACCTGTGAATAGTTTTAAATTAATCCAAAAAAAAAAAAAAACTCTCACTTTCACTACTCCTTCCTTTTTTACACATGGGCCTTCCTTATTTAGAAGATGAAGTCCAAACTTTATACTCCATTACGGCCCATTGAATACAAAGCCCACCCATCTCCACGAACCCTAAAACCCTTCAAAAACCCTAGAACCTAGAACCTTCCACTGTCATCCACAGCTTGAACCCCCAAAAACTCTGAACCCCCATTTTTAAAAGCACATCCAAACCCAACTCTCAGTTTGAAAAAATCACCAAAACAAGCACAAAACTTTGAGCTTTTACAACAACAACAAAAAAAAAAAACCATGGCAAAGCGTCTGATCCCAAGCCTTAACCGTGTCCTGGTTGAGAAAATCTTGCCCCCCACCAAAACTAACACTGGTATTCTTCTCCCAGAGAAAGTGGCTAAGGTACACAATGTGTGTGAATCTTTGTTTTTTTGTTTTTTGTGTTTTGGTTTTTGGGATCTAACGGTTGTGATTGGTGTGATTGCGGTGTGTAGTTGAACTCGGGGAAAGTGATTGCAGTGGGACCTGGAGCACGTGATAGGGCTGGAAATTTGATACCTGTGACTGTGAAGGAGGGTGACAATGTTCTTTTGCCTGAGTTTGGGGGTACCCAAGTCAAGCTTGGTGAAAAAGAGTATGTTTTTGTGTTTGCTTTGCTCTGTTTTGGTCTCTTTCAACCTATTTAGGATTTATATTTATATTTTTTTGGGGTTTTGGCATGTGGGTTTTGTTGTGCAGGTTCATTTTGTACAGGGATGAGGATATCTTGGGCACTCTTCATGACTGATTGGCTTTTGGCATTCAATGGGATTTTGTTTGGGTTTAGGAGGAATTTTGGTTTTATTGGATGTAACTGATTATTGATTAGAGATTGGAGATTTGGGTTGTCCTATTGGTGTTAGTTTGATTTGGAATGTGCTAATGGAAATGGTTTTTTCTTTTGTAGTCTCCAATTTAGTGTTCATGTTTGGGGTTTGTTATTTGCATTAGATCTCTGTTGCAAAAGTTAATGTGATACAATGGTATAGGTTAATAGGTTCCTGAGACAGCAAGACAAGACAATTGAAAACTTTTTCTTGCAATTGAAACCAACAAGTCTGTGACACAAATTTTTTTTTTTCAACAAATCTTTTTAAAATTATTGCTGCCATGACTTACTTGATACAACTTGTCACTTCAGTCAGCGAAGTTATGAAAAAATTTGTATCTACATCTCTTGCCAATCAAAACAAAACAACAAAGAAGTTGAAAAACCAAGAAATCTAGGTTATGTTTGGTTTAGTCAAACCCATCACTCAATTCTCAAAATCTTGAGAACCTATTATGATTATGGACTTCAATAAATTTTAACTTTTCTGGGTTGCAATCTCTGTTAAAGGGGATTAATTGTTGTAATGTGATGCATTTTACATTGATATTGTCTTGAGAATGTCTTTGTTTAGATGACTGTTACCGAATGATAGAATTCTCAATTCTTGGTTAAACCTTTTTAATTTTGGGACCCCCTTGTTTTTTGGTTTCCCTTCAATGGATATGGTTGAAACATCATGTTTCCTCCCCAATTCACATTTATGATTAAAAGGTTGATTCTTTTATGTGGTGAGGTGAATGCTATGAGTACTGGAAGATCCATTGATGTTTTTCTTTTGTGTGGCACCAACTTCTCTGGCTGGAATCATAGGCAAAGCTAGGGGGGTGTCAAGAGGGGATGGCCCCCTTAGCTTTTGAAATTTTCCATTAATCTTCATTTACATTTGGTAGTAAATCTAAAAATTACACAAAAATGTATTCACCACTCCCCCCTCCCCTTCCCGAGAATACTTCCTGGCTCTGTCACTGGCTAGAATGATAATAGTTGTACCTCAATTTTAGTGTAAAATGTGTTTATATTAAAATTGTGTTTTTAAAATATGATTTGAGTGCAAAATGTGATGCAACTAAAGTTGTGTTTTGAAAACATGATGAGAGTGCAAAAATCATGTTTTCAAAATCAATAATGTGCTCTCAATTTAGACATTCAAGAATCGAATGTTTGGTTTTGCCTCAATTAAGAAGACTTATAAAAGTTGATTCTTGAATGTCATCCAATGAAACATAATTAATCATAACTAAATAAATGATTAAACTAACTCAAAGATATAACAAAGCAAGTAAATTTGTTGATCCCAAATGTGAATAGCAATATCATTAGAGTGGTGATTGTAGACTACAGTCTTGTGTCTACAGGAAAATAACTTGTGAAAAACTATGTCTAAACTCTAAATGCAAACATTAGAGTGCTAAATTAATCTTATTTGCAGAAATGGAACAAAACTACACTACAAACAAGGTTAAATCTATCCAAGGAAGTTTCAAAGAAACAAGTAGAGTTTTGATATAGAGTTGAATCTGTCCTCCTTTCAAATTAAAAATCCCTTTCATTCCTTCATTAATTTAATCTCTCAAATCTCTCACTTTCCCATCTCTAGTTTCTAAATTTATGAGATCCTAGTTGTGGCCAAAGGTTATATGGAGTAATAACTAATAACCATCTCTCTTGTTTTCTTGTTAACAGGGTAAAAATTAGCCTTTGCTGGCCTAAAGTTCAATGTATCTTGCCAGAAAATGTTTTGAAGCATTCCATGAAGTATTGAAGCCATTTATCTTGTTGTTGATTGGCTAATTTTTAGTATCTATGAAACATTGAATGTATTCTTTAATTTTAACACTCAAGTAGTTTCATTTTCATTTACAAAAACTTTTACAATGATTTAGAGTACAAACCAAGACTAATGTAATAAAATATAGTTTTTCTTTTATTGATATTGGTTTGAAAATGTGATAAAATGTAATTGATTATGTGCCTTTTATTTCTAATTTCTTGTAATGCTTCAAATTGAAGAAAAAAAAATGACGATGCCTATACGGTCACAATGCAAGAGTAGTTTAATCCAAAAATGAACAAAACTTTATTGAAATATACACTTTGATTACAAGGCTATTAGAACTGAAAGAGTGAAAGGTGAAGAGAGAATAGTAGAGAAAGGGTAGAAACTAGAATGTAGAAAGTGGGTGTCCCGTGGATCGCTGATGCGTCCTTGTGAGGAGTTTGTATTATTTGCATTGGATTAAATAAACGGTTGGGATTGAAACTATTGCACCCATGCAATACCCTATTCATTGCACAGGATCTCAATCTTATACATTTAAAAATATTATAAAATAAAAGAATTTATAATCTAGAAATCTAATTGTTCGATTTTATGTTTGCAATTCATTTCCAATCAAATGGTAAGCGTGAGTTAGAAATGGTGTCATTATTTCTGTGAATTATTCAAGGAGACATCATTTTATTTTTTTAGGTTATTAAAAAATAATATACATTAATATGTTATTGATCTTGCAGGAACCCTGATATCATTTAGTTACATGGGATGACAATGATAAACAATGTTTATGCTTTCTGCTATTATATTTTATACATCAGTGAAAATGTCAATTAATATATATTGATGTATCAGTCATTATCAATGTCGAGGGCACTAACAAAGATGGTGGAAATAGATTTGTGGATCATGGCTATTGTTTGAGACGTGTTGTAAGAATAATAATACATAAAAACCTTTAATTGAATAATCACAATATGTTTGCTAAAAAAAAGAAGTTAATCGTAATATGGCACTATTCTTAATAAAAATAAGGGTAAACTACGTATTTGGTCCCTATTCTATACATCATATTTCAATTTGATCCCTAACTTTTTAATTGTGTCAATTTGGTTCCTAACCTTTTTTTACCATGTCAATTTAATCCTTACAGTTATCTTTTGAATGAAAATTAATGGCATGTCTAATGGCCAAAATAAAAAAATTAGCTTCTGTTGATGTGATAGTAAACTAAAATTTTATTTTGGTTATTTACTATGTAAACAATTTTCATCTAATATATAATGGTAAGGACTAAATTGACACAACATTAAAAGAATAAGGACCAAATTGACACAATTAAAAAGTTAAGGACCAAATTGAAATATGGCGTAAAGGCTAGGGACTAAATATGTAGTTTACCCTAAACATAATTGCAGTTAGTGCCAAATGCTAATGCGATTGGACATTAATAAGTATAGAAAAAAAAAAAAAATTGTCCCCAATATTAAATGGATATTGTGAGTGACACTTTATCAGTCGTGACTCATGAAAGGTTGTTTTCAAGATTTGACTATTTATAGTTTACAACAATTTACAATTAATCTTTTAGAGTTGTTATTTAATTAAGCTCACACACATGAAAATAATAAGTTTATTATAGTTAGTAGGATTAAGAATTAAAAAATGAAGAAAAAGAAAGGATTCTTGACCTAAGAAGAAATCAATTGCCCACACTTTCATTTCAAGTGTTGAACTGTCCCACTAGACTACAGTCTTGTATGTCTACTGGAAAATAAATTGTGAAAAACTGTCTAAACTCTAAATGCAAATATTAGAGTGCTAAAATTCATCTTATTTGCAATAATGGAACAAAACTACACTACAAACAAGGTTAAATCTATCCAAGGAAGACTCAAATCTCTCACTTTCCTATATCTAGTTTCTAAATTTATGAGATCCCTATTTGCCAACTCTTTTTATCCCTATTACGCATAGTAAGAAAGCAGGGTAACCATTGAGTCCAAAGAAACCCTAATATTATTCTTTCAATCCTTCGTTTATAGCTTTGATATTCAATATGGTTATGACAACTATGATTTTAAGAATCAAGTTCAAATTAGGTTAGTTGATTCTTAATTTGTACCCTTGGGAGAAGATCTTTCCAAATTTTATTAATCATATAGTTAACTAACAACTGGTAACAAGGAATATATATATATACACACACTAGAGTATAAGGGAATTTGTTTTTCTTCTAAGTCAAGTTTCTCACTTCTTATTGTATAGCTTTGAAGTCACTTTAAAGTGCCTTGATGTGCCAAGGACGGTCTCTTTTTCAGTGTCTTTTCTCTACATTCTCTGCACTTTTTTTTTTTTTCAAGAATAGAATGGAGTATTCCAGTGTACTTCGATTAGAGAATCTAATAGATGGCTTGTTGACTAATGTGCTTGAAATTTTGATTGATTGATTGGGTTTATATATATTCATCAAGATGGACTTGAACACAGACTAAGTTTGGGGTTTCTTCAACCCATGCAATCTTGTCATAATGTCATCAATATTACATGCATTCTCAGGCTTTTGAAACTTGATTTGCTGTTGTTGATTTTACGTTTGCAACTCATTTTCAATCAAATGGTAAGCGTGAGTTCGAAATGGTGTCATCATTCCAATATATTATTCAAGGAGACATCATTATATTTTTATAGGTTATTAAAAATATATACATTAATATGTTGTTGATCTTACGTCATGAACCCTCCCACTTGAACTTTTTAACATTTTGTGTATTAAGAGGTATCATCCTACCTTAAGAGTGGGTGGTAGATATCATTTAGTTACAACTTACAAGAGATGAACCTATTTGCCCGCTCTTTTTATCCCTATCATGCATAGTAAGAAAGCAGTGTAACTATTGAGTTCAAAGAACCCCTAATATTATTCTTTCAATCCTGCGTTTATAGCTTTGATATTGAATATGCATGGTTATTGTAAGTGCACAAGTGCACCTGGCCCCAATAACAGTTATGGGCCCAGGCCCAATGAGCCTTAAACAATATGAATTTGTAGAGTGTGGGCTTGAAACCCAGGTTAGAAGTATGTGGGGATTAAATGACAAATTAAAGATTGCAAATACTTGGAAACAACAAGGGATATTGTAAATCGGCCTCCTCGGACGTAAGCCGAGAGCTGTTCTTATATTATATCTTTCTCCTTGTCTTTTTTCTTTTTTAGATTACAAAAAGTCCGTCCCCGTTTCTATTCCAGGTTCCTCCTTAAATACTCCTCTTTTGAACACTTTGTACACATGTTGCCCCACCTCCCCCTTAGCCTAGATATTTCCCTTTTCAGTGCCTTTGAATAGTAACTAGAAGTTTCTCTTCTACTGTTCAGGTGTCACTTCCGCATAAATGCGGCCAGGGTGGTAGGTGCAGGGTCTTTAATGTGGAGGTAGCAGTCTTTATCTTTGACATTTCTTCAACACCGGTGCTTCTGGGGCGTTCTAGGGTTCCCCCCTTTTAACCATTGGCCTTAACCGTGTCATCCCCTAATCTTTACTATGAAATCTCGAGTTCTTCGGTGTTCATCCGAGGGTAAGGTCACCCTCGGCTGGATCCTCGGATCCTCGGCGTATGGGCCGACCCATAGTACTAACAAATTCTAAACCCAGGATCAGGTCGGCCTTCCTTAACACGGCCCAAAAGGCCCACGTTCCCATCAGGATCTTTTTGCCCCCCACAATAGCCCCTCAAAACTCTAATTTTCAACGTCCGAGGAGAAAAATAGGGTTTTGATCCGACGAGAACCTACTCCACTCACTTTGTGAGTAATGGCACGTGTGGAAATCGTTTCGCGTCCCAGAAGATGCCATTTGGCGGTTTTATTTTCAACAACGCGCGTATTTATTACTGCCAGTTACACTTTGTCCCTCACGTTCAACGGTGAGATGGGCATCCAACGGCCCTCATTACTCCATGAAATTTTAGGCGGGACAAATATAATTTCGAGGCCGCCTTTTCGCACGTCGTGACGCTTCGGGAACCTGCGCCTTCATTTAATTCCTCAGGGGGTAATCCCATCAAGACATCAGCCATCATACCTTACTTGCAGAAAACCGTGGAAATTTGCACACCTTCAACCTTGTAAGTTCTTGCTCCTTCTATTCTTAACCTTTTCTCCTCGATATTTGTCCTCGGCTATCACTACAAACACTCTCCCTTTTAGAGTTTAGTCTATCGTTCCTCTGTAATGGGAAAATTCAAGTGTCTAGTTGATACCGCCGCTGGGATGGAAGGCTTTAGGGCCAAGTACCGTATTCCCAGCGACGTAGGATTAAAATATTGCCCGGCAGAAGCCGTGGCCGGTTCTAGGAAAGAGGGAGAGGTTATCATCCCTATGATAGCCTTTATAGAGGGTGGGATGACCCTTCCAATGAAACCTGTAACTAGGGAGTACCTTCGCAACCACCGGTTGTGTCCCGATCAATGCCTCCCAAACGTTTTTAGAGTTTTGGGTAGTGTAGATGCTCTAAACGAGCAGATGGGTTTAAACCTCACATGGCACGATGTCGTGTTCCTATATGAGTCCCATAAACTTTCTAAGGTAGGTTATTATATTAAGCCTCGGTCCAGCACCGTTAGGCTAATCTCCTGTCTGCCCAAATCAAACAAAGGCATGAAGGACGACTACTTGATCGTGTCTGGGAACTGGCACGACGGCCTCCACTGCCCAGTTGAGTGGGGGGATCCAGGTGCGATGCCGTAGGATTAATCTCCCCACAACACACCTTCTTCTAACACACACGTAAAATGCGTATTCGTACTTACTTAAATTTGTTAAATATCTGTGTGAATCTGACCAGGTTTGTTTGTTTTGACGTCTTTTTTGCAGATAAGCAGCACGTGCGTCCTCGTCTGAGTCACTGTAACATCGCAGATCTAAACCGAGTACTCCGCTCCGAGGTGTTCGTTAGCGAAGACTTACAACTCCGGGCTGCTCACCTCATTCTAGGGTACACTCCCCTTTCCTCGGACTTCCAGGAGATAGAGAACGCCATAATTGTGGGCGACCGAAGACGAAGGAGGATAAACGTAGCTCGGCCCCACTTTCTAGACGACCGCGACCTCCCGGACGCTCCTAACACCTTTTTATACAACCAGCCTATAGCAGCAATTCCCCTTGCTGTGCACTCACAAGCAACTGTCGTTCCAGAAGAGCAGGTGTCTTCTTCACACACACTTGACGACGAGATAGATCAATTCCATCTCGAAGACACCGAGAGACCTCGCGGGAACCAGTTTGTGGTACTTTCCGACGAGGAGGAAGAAGCCACCGAGGCCTGCGGAATTGCGGTGGTTTGTGGTTGCCCTTCCCGAGGACGAATTTGAAGAAGACATGGGAAGAATGGAGGGTCTCCTCACCAATAGGCTGCTAAGGTTGCGCAGAAAAAGAGGGGGACGTCTCAAGTTCCCCCATCCTTACCACCTCCCCTCCTCCGAGTGAGCCAAAACTTCCACGAGGATCCAAAGAAGAAGAGGAAGGGGGATAACGAGGGGACGATTAATAAAGACCCTAAGAAACCACGACAACAACTCCCACCGGCCCAGCAGCAGAAGGTGGACAAGGGCAAGGGTAGGGCCCGCTCGGTTGAAATCGGGGAGTTCAGGGACGAGGCTGAAGTGCGCCGAGCACCGACCACCTGGTCCCCCGATCTAAGACTGGACGGCGCACCCATCTCCTGCCAGTCCAGTATAAGGGCGGTTCAACAAGGCCATGCCCACCACCTGGCCGAGGTCTTGGAACGCCCTCTCCTGCTGCCCAAGGACATGGAGACCTTGGAAAAAATGGGCCAGCCACAACTATTCCTCTCCCTAAAAAGAGACTTAGCGCTGGTAAGTGTTTCTCCCTTCTTCTTTTTTTTCGGAAGATTCCACTTTTAACAATATTTATAAGTAAGTTTGTTTTTTACTGTTCCTAACTCCATCATACTTTGTTACAGGCTATTCAGGAGGTCTTTGTAGCTGAGAAGTTTATTGAAGACACTCGGAAAATAGCCAGAATTGAGCTCGAAATCAGGCTGGAGACTGAGAAGTCCTTGGGTACAGCCCTTGCTGAGAATGAGAAGTTGACCTCAGAGGTGGCTGATCTGAGGAGAGAGAAAAATGGGGTCGAGTCAAACTTGAAGACTATGAAGACCCAGATAGAAGGACAGCGCAAGCTCCTTCATGAAAGAGATGAAGAGCTCTCCCAAGCTCAAAGGGAGTGCTCAGATCTGAAGAAGGAACTGGCGTTGATGAAGAAAGAAGCCAGCTCCTTCCAACTCTCTCTGCCGCCAAGAGGCGAAGTTTCGAAGAAGGGGTAGCAACCACGGAGGGAGCGGTGACGAGAGGAGTTCGCGGCTTTATGCCGCGAATGCGTCCAAAAAGTATGGGGGGAAGCTTTAAACGCCGCAGGAGTTCCTCTATCTTCGGATTTGAGGAAGTCCGAGAACGTTTGGCTTCCCCTAGAAATACAGGAGATTGAAGAGGCTCCTGCTGCCACTCCTACCCCTGAGACAACTCTTCCCGCTCTACCTCCGGTGGTCCCACGGCGATTCGATCCTACGAACCTTGGTTCCAACAAAGAGAGGGAAGGAAGAGGGGATGCAGAGAAGGAGCTGAATCAGACAGTGGAACCCAACGTCCTTCCACCGACGACAGCAGATAAGGGAAAGTATGTTTTGACTCCCTTTGAGCTGGAGTTGAGGGAGACCGAGGGCACTAGTACCTCTCAGCAAGACCCCCCTACCAAAGCTTAGGACCTATCTTTAGGACTTCTCTTTTTCTATGTTTGAATTATATGTATGTAATGTATATTTGGCTAATTAATGAAGAACAATTTCACTTTACTTTTTACTTGGGTTGTATCTGTTTTACTTTACTCCCCTTTTTTTTTTTTTTTGTTATAAAGATTGCCATTAGCACATAACAAAAATTTCTTAGAGTAAACAAATCTAACTCCAAGGATTACACAATCATAACTTCCACATAATCATATGCACATTATTAAGGGTTTAACAAAAGGTGGTATGGTTGAGATATTTAAACAGTGCCTTTGATAAAAAAAAAGGAGAGAAGATCCTGTAAAACGATTAAACCCTTGTAATGTACAGCATCCTTTCTAGTAGGATGTAAGGTCCGAGGGCCATTCCTTACACAAATTTGCTTGACATTTAAGGATATAAGACTTAAGATCCAAGTTAATAAACGGCAATTAACACCCAGGCATAATCAGAAGTTAACTTTAATCAAAGTCGTGGTGCGAAGATAAGTCTTAACCAGTCTTTCGTTTAATTCTTAAAAATTGTAACTTCAAATGTTAATTTTCCCAAAGTAGGAGGTCCGAAGACCCGGCATAACTAAGGTTCTGTTTAACAAGTGACAAGACATCAATTTCCACAAGGTTTCTGGTCCGAGGACAACACTTAACCAAGTTTCGTTTGATTCTTAAAACCGGTAACTTCAAATGTTAATTTTCCCAAAAGTAGGAGGTCCGAAGACCCGGCATAACTAAGGTTCTCGTTTAACAAGTGACAAGACATCAATTTTCACAAGGTTTATGGTCCGAGGACAACACTTAACCAAGTTTCGTTTGATTCTTAAACCGGTAACTTCAAATGTTAATTTTCCCAAAGTAGGAGGTCCGAAGACCCGGCATAACTAAGGTTCTATTTAACAAGTGACAAGACATTAATTTCCACAAGGTTTATGGTCCGAGGACAACACTTAACCAAGTTTGTTTGATTCTTAAAGCCGGTAACTTCAAGTGTTAATTTTCCCAAAGTAGGAGGTCCGAAGACCCGCATAACTAAGGTTGTTTAACAAGTGACAAGACATCAATTTCCACAAGGTTTATGGTCTGAGGACAACACTTAACCAAGTTTGTTTGATTCTTAAAGCTTGGTAACTTCAAATGTTAATTTTCCCAAAGTAAGGTCCGAAGACCCGGCATAACTAAGGTTCGTTTAACAAGTGACAAGACATCAATTTCCACAAGGTTTATGGTCCGAGGGACAACACTTAACCAAGTTTGTTTGATTCTTAAAACTGGTAACTTCAAATGTTAATTTTCCCAAAGTAGGAGGTCCGAAGACCCGGCATAACTAAGGTTCTGTTTAACAAATGACAAGACATCAATTTCCACAAGGTTTATGGTCTGAGGACTGCACTTAACCAAGTTTCTGTTTGATTCTTAAAAATGATAACTTCAAATGTTAATTTTCCCAAAGTAGGAGGTCCGAAGACCCGGCATAACTAAGGTTCTGTTTAACAAATGACAAGACATCAATTTCCACAAGGTTTGTGGTCCGAGGACTGCACTTAACCAAGTTTCTGTTTGATTCTTAAAAATGATAACTTCAAGAATCTGAGCTACTCATAACTTTGAAATATATTGACAAAAGCTCATTTTCATTAATAATAATACCTTCTAAGATTATTTACATTCCATGGACGTGGTACAATTCGTTCGTCTAGGTCAGCTAGCCTATACGACCCTATGCCCTCGCTATTGAAACAATGCGATAGGGGCCTTCCCGATTAGGTCCAAGCTTACCCCAAGCCGGGGTCTTAGAAGTGCCTACAACTTTCCTTAATACAAGATCACCAGGCGCAAGTGGCCTTAGCTTCACGTGGGCATCATATCCTCGTTTTAGCTTCTGCTGATAATAGGCCATTTGGACCATAGCTGCCTCACGCCGTTCCTCAAGTAAATCAAGATCTTTCTCTAGAAGTCCCTCGTTATTCTCTCGGGCTAAAAGAACTTGTCTTTAGAGTAGGAAAACCGGATTCCAATGGTATCACCGCCTCGGCTCCATAAGTCATAGAGAATGGCGTTTCTCCGGTGGATCCGCGGTGTGGTCCGATACGTCCACGGGGACATGAGGGAGCTCTTCTACCCATTTACCTTTCGTATCATCCAACCTCTTCTTGAGCTCGTTGACTATGACCTTGTTAACGGCCTCGGCCTGGCCATTTCCTCGAGGATAAGGCAGGGTAGAATATCTATTTATGATGCCCATGTCACCACAATATTGCCTAAAGGCGTTGCCGTCAAATTGAACGCCATTGTCCGAGATAAGTGTATGCGGTATACCAAATCTAGTAACAATATTTTTCCATATAAATTTCTTTGAATCAACATCTCGGATATTGGCTAAGGCTCGGCTCACAACCCATTTAGTGAAGTAACTGTTCTCCCACGAGCAGCCATCTTTTGTTGCCGGCAGGCCCTCGGAAATGGCCCTACAATGTCCAAGCCTTGTGCGAAAGGCCAAGGGCCGGAGAGAGGGTTAAGAACCCCTCGAGGTTGGTGGATATTAGGGGCGAACCTCCGACATTGATCACATTTTTTGGCATAATCACGAGCCTCCCTCTGCATATTAGGCCACCAATAACCCTGAGTCAGGGCTCTATGGGCTAAGGATCTTCCCCCGGTGTGACTCCCACAAATTCCCTCATGCAGTTCCTCCATTAATGTTTCTGTTGATTCAGGGTGCACACACAACAAATACGGTCCTGAAAAGGATCGTTTGTATAGCTTCTGGTCCTCGGACAACCAGAAACGCGGCGCCTTTCGACGTACCTTTTCTGCTTCAACCCTGTCTTCGGGAAGAATGTCACTTTTAAGAAAAGATATGATCGAATCCATCCAACTAGGACCAGGCCTTATTAGATGGATGCGAGGTGCGTTAGCAGTTACAAGAGAAGGTTCTACCAGATCCTCAACGAGAATAACCCTTGGTAGACCTTGAGCCGAGGATGTTGCCAACGTAGCCAAAGAATCTGCATGAGTGTTTCCACTCCTAGAGACGTGAGCTAAAGCAAAGGAGTCGAACTCAGCCTGCTGGCGTTTGACCTGGGCCAAATATTCCTGCATTCTGGGGTCTCTAGCCTCCATGGTCCCCATGACCTGGCCGACCACTAACTGAGAGTCTGAGAACACCTGGATTTCCTTGCCACCCATCTTATGTACCATCTCGCATGCCCACTAAGACGCTTCATACTCGGCCTCGTTGTTAGTAGCCGAGAAGGCCAATCTCAAAGATTTTTCGAAGACAATTCCTTCGGGGGACATTAAAACAAGTCCAACACCTCGGACCCTTTTTGATTCGGCAGCCCCATCCACATAAACTCTCCAAGCCGAGGCGATACAATGCGGTGATCACACCAATTGATTTTTCACCCATGTGTACTTCTTTTGAAGTTTCTTCTAACAATGGTTCGCAAACTCGCCACCAAATCAGCGAGGACCTGTCCCTTTACCGAAGTGCGAGGATTGTACTTAACATCAAAGGCTCCCAAAATGGTTCCCCATTTTGCCACCCTGCCAGAATAATCAGCACTACGCAACACAGCCTTGAGAGGCAACTGGGTCAAAACAACCACAGTATGAGATTGGAAATAATGAGGAAGTTTGCGCGTGGCGTGGACTACAGCTAGAAACGCTTTTTCCAAGGGTAGATAGTGCACCTCGGCCTCATTCAAGGACTTACTAACGTAGTAGATCGGTCTCTGCACTCCGCTTTCATTCCTTATAAGGACTAAGCTAACCGCGTGAATAGCCATGGCCAGATAAGCGAATAAAACCTCGTCCACCTCAGGGCGAGATAAAATGGGTGGCCGAGAAAGATATTGCTTAAGCTGTTGGAAAGCTAACTCGCAGTCCTCGGTCCATTGAAACCCTTTCCACTTGTGCAACAACTGAAAGAAAGGACGGCACGGTCGACCGAGAAATAAATCTATTCAACGCGGCAATCATTCCGATCGATTTCTCGAATCTCTTTTGGATTCCTAGGCGGTGAAAATTCCCGAATAGCCTTAACCCGCACCGGGTTTACCTCTATGCCCCTATGAGTAATCATATATCCCAAGAACTTTCCGGATCCCACGCCAAAAGAACACTTGGAGGCGTTAAGGCCCAACTTATACTTCCTTAGCATCCGGAAGGTGTCGGCCGAGACCGTCATGTGAAGGTACTTGTCTTACTCTTCACCACCATATCATCCACGTATACTTCGATGGTTTTCCCGCTTTGTTCAAACATTCGGGTCATCATTCTTTTGATAAGTAGCCCCGGCATTTTTTAATGCAAATGGCATGACCTTATAATGATAGTTCCGGTTGGAGTAATGAAAGCGGTCTTCTCCCCGATCCTCTAACGCCAAGGGAATTTGGTGGTAACCACGGAAGGCGTCCAAGAAACTCATCCGAGGATGTCCAACGCAGCATCTACCAGTTGATCAATCCGTGGCATTGGGAACGAATCTTTAGGACGGGCCTTGTTCGGATCGGTAAAGTCCACACATACTCTCCACTTGCCGTTCTTCTTTTTAACAACAACGGTATGAGCCAACCATTCGGGGTAGAAAACTTCTTTGATAGCCCCCGCCCTTTTGAGTTTAAGAACCTCTTCCTTCACAGCCTCGAATGTTCTCGGGAAGATCGCCGAGGTGGGCGCCTCCTCGGAACAATGGCGGGATTGACGTTTAAACGATGACAAATAAAGTTCGGATCTACGCACGGAGCCTCATGGGGGTCCCACGCAAAGACATCTAAATTATCCTTCGTAAATTTCAACAACTCCATCTTCTCTTGGTGTGGCAAAAGTATGCCAACTTGGAAGAACCTCTACGGATCATCCGTTATTACAAACTTCTCTAACTCCTCACTGGCTTGACCTCGTCTTCGTCATCGCTCCCGGATGCCTCGGAGCTATTAATTGCTATGACTCTGGATGGGCAAGGTTGATGACTCAATTTCCGGCCGACGAAGCACCGCGGCCGATATGCATTGCCTAGCCACTACCTCGGGCTGCCGAGGATTTCCTCAACATGCTCCCCGAAGTGGAATTTCACCTTAACATGTAAGGTAGAGGAGACAGCCTCCAAAGCGTGCAACCATGGCTGGCGAGGATGGCTGTATATGGAGAGTACGCGTCAACCACAATGAAATCTACCTCAACCGTTTACGTGCCGGATTGAACGGGTAAACGGATCCGTCCCTTCGCACAACGGCCACTTCCTTCGAAGCTTATAAGTGGGGAGTCGTAAGGGGTTAGATCTTCCAACCCCAATCTTAGCCCTTTAAATAGATCGGGGTACATGATATACCGCCGCGCACGATCTATCATCACCCTTCTCACATCATAATTCCCTATCCCGAGGGTAACCACAAGAGCATCGTCATGGGGGCCGGATAGTCCCTACTTTATCCTCTCGGAGAAACCCAAGACAGTAAAGTGCCCTTTAATCTCTTCGGCTGTTACCCACATCCTCGGCCGCGGATGGGAAACCGCCATCACCCTAGTGGGACCCGAGCCGGGTCCTACTGGTGCAGCGAAGATAACATTAATTGTTCCCAATGCCGGCCGAGATGAACCTGTTCCTCTGGTTGTTTGAACCAACTTGGCCGACTCCGCCCGCGGGTGACACAAGTGCTTCTTAACTTTCCCTCACCGACGAGCCGCTCTAGATGGTTCCACGGGTGACAGTTCTCGTGAGTGTGACCCACATCCCGATGATGCGACGACGAAAAGGTTTTGATTTCTTCTCGCAGGTCCCCTGCCATCTTGCCAGGCCATCGAAGAAGGGCTCTTTACGAACTTTTTCTAATAACCGATGCACCGGTTCTCGGAACACGCATTTACTGCTCGAGGTGCTGCCGAGCCGGATTGTCCGAAGTAATCCCTCCTCGGCTTGTTGTTGTGATATCTGTCCGACCTGAAATCCCTTCTCTCCTGTGGGATAACCTTCTCCTTTCCTTTTCCCTGCTACTGGTCTTCCTCTACCCTTTTGTATTCATCAATACGATCCATAAGACGGCGTACGCTGCGGACGGGCTTTTTCGTCAAAGACTTTCTTAGGTCGTGATCAGTAGGGAGACCCACCTTAAAGGTATTAAGCGCCACCTCATCAAAGTCGCCGTCTATTTCATTAAACATCTCCCAGTATCGGTCGGAGTATGCTTTCAGTGTCTCCCCTTCCTTCATGGCCATGGATAGCAACGAGTCCAATGGCCGAGGGACTCTGCTACACGTAATGAATCGCGAAGCAAATGCCCTAGTTAGCTCCCCAAATGAGCCTACAGATCCCGATTTGAGACCGTTAAACCATCTCATAGTCACAGGTCCCAAGCTAGAGGGGAAGACTTTACACATCAAAGTCTCGTTGTGAGAGTGCACTGCCATCCTTTGGTTGAAGTGACTCACGTGCTCCACCGGATCAGTCCGGCCATTATATATGGTAAAGGTGGGCTGGGTGAACCTCCTGGGAAGCCTTCCCCTCCCAATCCTCCGTGAAAACGGAGATTTAGAGAGCTGGTGCAACGCCCTACTCATGGTATCGTTGCCTAAGCCCCTGGAACGAAGCTTCTTACGTCTGCGGGTTGGCTGGTCGTCCTCCTCACCGGAGGATGTTGCGCTGGTGGGGGAACATGACCTTGAACTGTAGCCAAGTCCCCTATCCTTCTCTGAGGAAGAACTAGACGAGGACGGGGAAGCCTTACGTTTAGCGCGGCGTAACTTCCTCTTCAAACGATTGATTTCCTTCTGCATGGATTTAGAACCCTCATCATGGGTAGTGCTACCCCCTCCATGAGTATGGCTAGCCCCCGGGTATTACGTATGGACGCTTCCCTCACGATCCCTACGATGTTCAAGACGTTCGAAATGATCTTCCGGTTGTGATCCTTGTGACTCTGCATGGTGAGAGCCTAAGCCTGCCATAATATCCCTACCTCTTCTAGACTAGATTCCCACAGACGGCGCCAATTGTAAGTGCACAAGTGCACCTGGCCCCAAGAACAGTTATGGGCCCAGGCCCAATGAGCCATAAACAATATGAATTTGTAGAGTGTGGGCTTGAAACCCAGGTTAGAAGTGTGTGGGGATTAAATGACAAATTAAAGATTGCAAATACTTGGAAACAACAAGGGATATTGTAAATCGACCTTCTCGGACATAAGCCAAGAGTTGTTCTTATATTATATCTTTCTCCTTGTCTTTTTTCTTTTTTAGGTTACAAAAAGTTAGTCCCCGTTTCTATTCCAGGTTCCTCCTTAAATACTCCTCTTTTGAACACTTAGTACACGTGTTGCCTCACCTCCCCCTTAGCCTAGATATTTCCCTTTTCAGTGCCTTTGAATAGTAACCAGAAGTTTCTCTTCTACTGTTCAGGTGTCACTTCCCCATAAATGCGGCCAGGGTGGTAGGTGCAGGGTCTTTAATGTGGAGATAGCAGCCTTTATCTTTGACATTTCTTCAACACCGGTGCTTCTGGGGCGTTCTAGGGTTCCCCCCTTTTAACCATTGGCCTTAACCGTGTCATCCCCTAATCTTTACTATGAAATCCCGAGTTCTTCGGTGTTCATCCGAGGGTAAGGTCACCCTCGGCTGGATCCTCGGATCCTCGGCGTATGGGCCGACCCATAGTACTAACAAATTCTAAACCCAGGATCAGGTCGGCCTTCCTTAACACGGCCCAAAAGGCCCACGTTCCCATCAGGATCTTTTTGCCCCCCATAGTGATGATAACTATGATTTTAAGAATCAAGTTCAAATTAGATTTGTTGATTCTTAATTTGTATCCTTGGGAGAAGATCTTTCCAAATTTTATTAACGATATAGTTAACTAACAACTAGTAACAAGGAATAGATATATATATATACACACACACTAGAGTATGAGGGGTTTTGTTTTTCTTCGAAGTCAAGTTTCTTACTTCTTATAGTATAGCTTTGAAGTCACTTTAAAGTACCTTGATGTGCCAAGGACGGTCTCTTTTTCAGTGTCTTTTCTCTACATTCTCTGCACTTTTTTTTTTTTTTTTCAAGAATAGAATGGAGTATTCCAGTGTACTTTGGTTAGAGAATCTAATAGATGGCTTGTTGACTAGTGTGCTTGAAATTTTGATTGATTGATATATATTCATCAAGATGGACTTGAACACAGACTAAGTTTGGGTTTCTTCAACCCATGCAATCTTGTCATAATGTCATTAATATTACATGCATTCTCAAGCTTTTGAAACTTGATTTGCTGTTGTTGATTTTATGCTTGCAACTCATTTTCATTGAAATGGTAAGAGTATCAGCATTCATTTTTTCTAATTCTATCCTATTTTACCATCTTAAAAAGCCACTTTATCAATTATACAATACCATTTTTCAATACATCAACATCCAAACTTCTATTTTACCATACTACAAATTAAAATAATATAAAAATAACAATATAAAAATATTTCTCAATTCTCTCTCTGATCTCTATTTCTCTTCCTCTATCAACCTTCTTAGTCACACCACCACTACCGTCCACCTTCTTAGTCACACCACCACCACCACCACCACCGTCCACCTTCTCAGTCACACCACCCATTTCTGCTGAGCAAAATCCAGCCAATCACTTGCCGATCTCCGATCCAAATCAAAATAAAAAATCCAAATCAAAATCAAAATCAAAATCCAAATCCAAAATCAAAACAAGAAACCCAAATTATTTGCCGATCAAAACAAGAAACCCAAAACACAATGAACCATCGAACTTGAAACCAACCCACACCACATACTCAGCAACCATCGTGAACACAAACCTTCACCACAACCCATTGCCACCGCCACCACCATTGAAGAGCATGACTGTGAGCAAAGCCCACCACCAAAAAAAAAAAAAAAAAAGACCCACGATGAGCAAGTGCAGACCCACGGCAAGCAAAGCCCAAACCCATGGCGGCAAACCCACGGTGAGCAAATCTCAGATTTACGTCGGCAAACTCAGACCCACGGCGAGCACACCCTGATTCTTTCAACCACCCAATCGCTACTCCAAAACCCATTCCAAATATCCAACACAATCAACACAAACCAACACCGATCCATGTCGCCGCCGTCAACCAGGGAGAGAGAAACCAAGCCACGTCGCCACAGTCAGCCAGGCCGATCTGTTGTGGTGTGGTGGCTCACCGTGGTGTGGTAGCTATGGGTTTTGGGTCTGTAGAGAGAAGGAAGAGAGTAGAGAAATAACGAGAGAGAGAGAGAGAGAGAGAGAGAGAGAGAGAGAGAGAGAGAGAGAGAGAGAGAGAGAGAGAGAGAGAAAGTTTTGGAATTTTTAATAAAAAGGAGGAGAGAGAGAGAATTAAATAATATTATTTTCATTTACCATTCAGCTACAATGTATTCTACATTTAGAATTACACTATAGTTGAATTGCAAAAAAATTTGCAATTATTGGCTTTTACAATAATCAATGGAGTGATGTTTTTGGGCTTAAATGGGAAATTAGGTTTACATTTGCCATTTGCCCTATGCGCTGTGGATGCTCTAAGCATGAGTTAGAAATGGTGTCATCATTCCAATACATTATTCAAGGAGACATCATTTTATTTTTATAGGTTATTAAAAATATGTACATTAATAAGTTGTTGATCTTACGTCATGAACCCTCCCACTTGATCTTTTTAACATTTTGGGTATTAAGAGGTATCATCCTACCTTAAGAGTGGGTGGTAGATATCATTTAGTTACAAGAGATGATGATGATAAACAATGTGTGTGCTCTCTGCTATTATATATTACTAGCCTCTGAGCACATGCGAAACTTTTTTATTTTTTGGGTAAGGGTTAATTTAGAGCATTTATTATAATTTGGGATTACTACATTTTTCAAGCACAAAAAAAACTTAGGGATGTGATGAATATTATGTGTGGTGAAATAATTTTGAAAAAACCCTTATCCTTTTCTTTGAATCCCACATAGAATTATACAAATGATATATATAATTTCTTTTACAAAAGAAATTTTTTTACAACAATTTCTTAAATAACAACCACTTTATGTGAGATTTGAATCATATAATAATTCTTACAAAATCTCTCACCCAAACTTATCAATATTCCATTCCAATGAGTCCTGAATGCAATTTGAGAAATTTGTGCATATATCAGCCTGAGAGGGAAAAGAGATGAATCTAAGATTATCATTATTTTGAATAAATCAAGTATTTTAAAATTGAAAAAAGAAGAAGCAATTTTTATAAATGGAATGACGTTGAATGACTTTTTTTTTTGTTGATAACCACGTTGAATGACCTTGAATGACTTTTTTGGTTCACAAACATGTTGAATGACTTTAAATTAATCAACAATGATGGGAAAGTGGTTCACAAACACGTTGAAGTTTTTATTTTTTAAGGTTATCATTATTTAAAAAAAATCAAAACATAATTAAATTGGGAAACCAAAGTAACGTAAATTCCTATTAAAAAAACTAAAAAAGAGTTTGTGTTTAAGAGAAAGTTTTATAGTTTAAAAAAAAAAAATCCAATGTTAATCATTTAAAAAATAAAGAAAGAATTCGTTATAAAATAAAAAATAAAAAGTAAATGTTTGGAAACACGTTAGTGCAAACTACAAATAGAAATAATTCTTACCAGTATCCTTTCTCAAGCACAAACCCTCTTGATTGAAATTTTTAAAGTCAGTCAGGGATAATAAGCAAGCATCAAAACAACCTCAAATTCCTATAAAAAAAATTACATTCACCCACGGGTAAGTACGTCTCAAACTCTGAATACTTGACAGCCATGACAGGTAAGAACTCAAAGAAAATCAATGATAAAGAAGAAAAAAAGGAAAAGAAAAGGTAACTTACAAAAGATAGTATCTGCAAAGTTGTTGGAGTCTCTGACCATATTTGTTTAAATTGGTTAGAGACCAAATCTAAAAGTATAAGAAGGAGCCTCTGATAGTTTGTTTAAATTGTTTAGAAACCAAATCTGAAAGTAGAAGAAGAAGAAAGAAGAGGATGTAGAGCTAAACTGAATGTCATCAATCTGAGGAAGAATAGATAACTTTTTTGATAGAAACATGGGTGTTTTTTTTCATTAGGTTTTTTGTTTTTAATTTTTAAAAAGAAGTTTAAAACAGTATAAATAAATTGTAATATATATCTATTTCCTTTTTTTTTTTTTTGGGATAAACTTGAGGATGTTTTATTATAAAAAAAATTGATTTGAAGATAATGTGAGGATGATTTTTTTAAAGGAAAAAAGAAATAACAACAAATGTATAGTTATTTTGAAGAAGTGGGTTAGTAGGAGAGTGATCCTATTTTGTAGGAAATGTTTTAGGTGAGAGTTAGAGATATATTTTTACTAAGTTATCCTCAAGTTTTGCCTATACTTAAATGTAATCTATAGGGGTATTTTGGAACAAAAAAAAATCCGGTCCAAACAGGGGAAGCCCCTTAAATAATAGTATAGATAAATCAGTAAAAATGTCATTTAATTTATACTATTATCTATGCTATTATTTAAGGGGCTTCCCTTGTTTGAACCAGATTTTTTTATATTCTAAAATACTCTTACATCCCTATGTTTAAGTATAGACAAAACTAATTACAACAAATCATAGGTGGTTAGTTGTTATTGGTTCAAATTTGAACTTAAAACTAAGATTACTTTTTTGCCCTAACAATAACAACCAGTAACATCCTGCCACTTAGGATTTGTTATAAAAATGTTGTAAAAATATTGTGGACATATCATTTCTCTAAAAGATAATCCGGTTAAAATACAACCCTAACTTCCACTAAAACATTGCCTATAAAATATGGTTACTCTCTGTTGATTTTCAAATTTCTTTATCTACATATAAATTAGATTTTCAAAATAAAAATTATATATATATATATAAAATAAAAAAACACATATTTTTTTTTATACGAGCACTAAAAAAAAAAAAAAACCTAATCGCACACGCTAGTATTTATTGATGCATCAGTCATTATCAATGTCGAGGGCACTAACAAAGATAGTGGAAATGGATTTGTGGATCATGGCTATTGTTTGAGACGTGTTGCAAGAATAATACATAGAAACCTTTAATTGAGTAATCATAATATGTTTGGTAAAAAAAAAAAAAAAAGGAATCGTAATATGGCATTATTCTTAATAACAATAACTACTGCAAAGACTACAGAGTGCCAATCCGATAGGACATTAATAAGAGGGAAAAACTTTTCTAAGTGACTCTTTTTATCAGTCGTGAGAAGTTGTTTTTAAGCCTTGACTATTATAGTTTATTACCATTAACAAACTCCACCTAGAGTTTGCGGAGTTGGGATTGGGATCTTAATCGTGTAGAGCTATTATTAATTATTTTAAGTATAAAGTTTGACTATAAATTTTGTTGCAGTTTTAGCTTACAATTTTTTTTAAATGAATATTATTACATATTTTGAAAATCTAACAGTTAAATTGCATATTTTTTACGCTCTTAATATATATGTCAAATTTTGTGCTAATCAGCTAATACTATATGCATAATTTTAAATTACAAAAACTTGCAATTTAAAAATTTATTAATGACATATCTATTGATCTTTTAGGTCTCTAAAAATTTTGCAAATATAAAGATATAAAAAAAAAATTTAATAGTAGATTTATCAAAATTCAACTCCAATAAAAAAATATTGAATTAGATTATGGCCTTGATCTATAATCAATTTTTTAGCTAAATTTTATCCTTAATTGAATTAGATCATAACCGTAGACTATAATCAATTTTGTAGCTAAATTTTGTTTTTAATTGAATTCACACACACATGAAAAGAATAAGTTTATAGTTTGTAGGATTAAAGAATTAAATATGAAAAAAGAATGAATTCTTGACCTACGTAGAAATCAATTGCCCACACTTTCAGTTTAAGTGTTGAACTGTCCCTCTCTCTCCATATATGTTGCCGTGCCGTCCGACTTAAAACACTCTCGCAATAATTTTATAATTAATCATAACCTTTTGACATTATTCTTGAATTTTTTTTATTTATTTCCATTGCTTGTCTTAAAATTTGAATGATGCCACAGGAGGATCAATTTTAAATACTAAATTATATTTTTGATCCTTTTATGTTTGGAATATTTTCATTTTGGTCCCACATATTACAAAATTTCATTTTTATTCCTCAAGTTTTATAATGTTTTCGGATATACACATCCCTATACACAATTTTTATCTTTTTTTTCGCCCTCCTGTTTTTCTCTATATTTTTTTTCACCGTTATTGATGACTTCTCTCACATATTTTGTATTTTTTTTTTCTAAATGTCTCCATTGAAAATACTAGAAAATACCAACTACAAGGCTCTTAGCCACCTTTTGTAAAGTTAATAACCGTTATTTTACATTTCTACTAAAGTTTCAATTATACCTTTATAGTTTATTTTATGTATTTTTTTAGAAGATAATTCTTTAAAAACTTATATTCTCTTTATCCAATATTTGCCCAACCTAATAAGCAAATGGTAGCAGCATAAATCACAATGAACTCAACTGAATGGACCAAATTGATCCAAATAGACCAAAGTAGACTAAATTGATCGAATCAACCGAAATGAATTAGTTGAATTGGCTGTTTCAATCCGATTTTTAAAACCATGCTAGATAGTGCCAATTAGTTGAACCTACAATTCTCTTAGCCACCTTTTTGCAAAGTTAATGACCATTATTTAATTTACATATTTATTAAACTTTCATATATACCTTTATAGTTTATTTTATTTCTTCATAAGGGTAATTCTTTAAAAACTTATATTCTCTTTATCCAGTAGCAGCGCAGATCACAATGTACAAATTGGTTTGAATATTCATGACATCCTAAAAAAAAAACATTAATCCGTCAGATCGGTTTATAACATTCCAAGTTCCAACCCACATGTGCAATGGACTGGACTAGGGGAGATGAGATGAGATGAGATGAGATAGTCAACTGACAACTGTGAGATGTTCCAATCCAAATATGAATTAACATATATTTGTTGAATAAGATCCTTTGTGATAACTTTTCTATTTCACATTTTCACTTACCCATCAAGGCTTATAACACTCTTTTTTTTTAATAAAAAAAGTAATTAAATTTTTTTAAAAATAAAAACATAGAACACTGCATTTGGTAATTGATAAGGTATAAAATATATAATACCAAAACAAGTATAAATTAAAGAGTAATAAAATATTAAAATTCAAATCTGTGTCTTCAAACAACACCCACAACCACAGGGATAGGCCACCCCATGATGAGGTATCCTCTCCCAGTGGCGGTGGGGCACGTGCTCCCTTTGAAAGGACCATTGAAATTGCATCACCACTCACTCACAGTCACAGCATGCAATTCTTTATTTATGCACTAATTTGGCACCCTTCCCAACCTGTACTAGAGTTGTAACTCCATGAATTGCGTTATCAAACAAGCTACAGCAATAAAAATAAAAATAAAATAAAACTTTATGAGCTTGCTTTGATAGGGATCGGAATCTGATGCATTTATAGAATTCCTAAACATTACATCACTAATGAGTCTTTTATAAAATAAAAATACAGAAATACTGTGATTTAAAAAAAAAATTATATTGGAATTATTGGTTTTACATTGAGGTGTGAACCGTGTAATTCTCCTACACTTACTAAACATTCCACCATCAATGATTAATAAATTCAAGAGTTCTATTATTATTTTTTTGTTTTTAGTTAAGTAATAAGTATTATTTTTCATCATTGACAAAACTCTTAAGATCATAATAGGTTCCACCAAAAGTTTTATAGATCTACTGACATCATTGGCGGAGTCAAGAGAGGTCGAGAGGGGGCAACTACCCCCCTGACTCTACCAAATATTCCTCTTAGTATTACTATAGTTGAGTTCTTT
Organism: Castanea sativa; assembly: GCF_040712315.1. Taxonomy (NCBI): domain Eukaryota; kingdom Viridiplantae; phylum Streptophyta; class Magnoliopsida; order Fagales; family Fagaceae; genus Castanea; species Castanea sativa. The sequence goes on from NC_134020.1 coordinate 55,492,026, forward strand.
GCCCCTTCTTGTCTCCTATTTATACCCTTAACACTTTTAGATTGAACTATTTTCTAAAGTTATTTTGAGGAATCAAAATAGATGTCTAAACTTTTGGTCTTTTGATTAATTTCTTACTTTTTTTTTTGGTAAACCATGAAAAATGCATTAAACTTAGAAATTAACCAGTCTGTTACAAAATATATTCGCTTTGTCATAGGCTAATATACTACCCACCAGAGGTGGTGGGCTCAAAAAGACAGCAAAAGAAGACAGAGAAGTAGCTCCAAACTTTGATTGTTAGTAACTATGGATGAGCTATATTTGTTTATTTGTTTTAATATATGAAATATATATTTTTAGTTAATTAAGATTATGGAGAATCCTAAATGTTTGATTGTTAGTAACTATGGATGGGCTATTTTTGTTTATTTGTTTTAATATATGAAATATATATTTGTAGTTAACTAAAATTATGGAGAATCCTAAATGTAATAATGAGTCTGAGGGATTCTTAACGAACTCGTATTGAAGTAAATTTTGCAAATGTTCCTTTGGATCCTTCTTTAAGAAAAAATTGTTTTTATTACAGTCCTAAAGATAGATATCATGTTTGAAGAACGTATCTACAATGTGGACCTTATCAACTAGTTGACCAAACTTTTCCACAAAGAGAATTTAAAAAAAATACAGTTTTGATTTAATTCAACATGGTTCAACGAATATAATGATTGAAATTTTTATTATTGTCTTTTAATGTTGCTATCCTGAGCTGAAATCTTGGTTTTACCATTGACTGACATCTTTTAATGTTTATAATAAAAGACATTCAGGATTCAAGTCCTCATTTCTTCCATTATTGTGGCTATCAAATTAGTAACAAAAATAGAAATAAAATCATAAGTTCCACACTCTATGTAAAATACGCATGAGATTGCCGATAATTTTTTGGTCTTTGGTATATTGGTGTGTGTATATATATATAACTTAGCCAAAAAGATGTGTGTGTAGACTCTTCACACTTTCAACACACTTTAAATTAATTGCAAGTTTTGTACTTTTAAAAAGAAAAAAAAAAGTAGAATTTATGTGGAACTTGTAGAGATAGGCAAGGTTCAAGTAATGAGCTTCTCGAAAAGATTTTGACAACTTGATTAGTAAAAAATAAAAAGTCAATTGACTTAGTAATGGAATAAAAAGACTTGACTTAATTTGGAATAAGAAAGATTACCTAAAAGATGAGTAACCACCTCAACATGAACATATAAATAATCACAATGACTTATTTAGAATGACCTTTGTTTAGTTTTTCCAACTAGAGAAAGTTCACCTCAAGATCAGTTCGAGGAAAACTCCTTCAAACTCATTACGTGGTAGTTAAAAAGACAACTTACTTATATTTTGAATCACATAACTTTTTAAATTAGTTCGTGTAACTTATTTAAATAATACTCACATAAATAATTTTATAAATAGTCACGCAGCGAGTTAGACAATACTCTTTCTAATTTTTTGGAAAAATCAGATTGTTGTAAACATAAAAAAATTTCACCATTGCAAATGAAGAGTGAAACCCCATATTGATAGATCAAAAATAAAACACAGAAAATTATACTTTCCTTCCAACCAAACACATGATTATCACAACCACGTGCACCCCCCACCTCCTTTTCAAACCCAAAAACAAAAAAACGTTCCCTTCTTCTTCTTCTCTCTCTCTCTTTCTCTCTTTCAGAGAGAAGAAGAGAGATAGTGAAAAAGCCAAGCCAGCTCATACAACGACGTCGTAGAGAGACATACAAACACAAACAGAGAGAGCGAAAAAAAAAGAAGAAAAAAAAAGATGCACGCGTACAATAGAATCCCAAGCAGCGGGCACACCACGCCATCGCCGCCGGCGTCGCCGTTGCGCTCCTCGCCGCGGCACCGGAGGCCGTCGTCGAAGTCGGGTCGGTTCGGGCCGGCCCAGGCGCAACCGGGTCGGACCTTGGCACAGAGGCTAGCGTGGCTGCTCCTCTCTGTGCTTCTCAGAAGACAAGGCATATTCCTCTTCGCTCCTCTAATCTACATCTCCGTCATGCTTCTCTACATGGGTTCCGTGTCTTTCGATGTCGTTCCGGTAATTTCTCATAGACCCGCAACCGGCTCCGTTTACCGTAGCCCGGAACTATATCTCAAGCTCAAACCCGATATGGACTCAGATAACTCCTCCGCCGATGCGGTGAGCTTTTTTTTATTATTATTTTAGCTTTTAGTTGTGATGGTATGATTGGTAGTGAAATAAATTTGTTGGGTTTTGTGAAAATTTATTGTATTTTTGGGTGAATTATGGGGTTTGGAGCTTTTAGTTCTAATGCTACAATTGCTAGTGAATTAAAATTTGATGTCTTTGTTGGGTTTGTGGATGTGGGTGTGGTTTTGTTTGTGGAATTATGGGGATTGGGGATGTGGGTATGGTTTGGTTTGGGAATTTTTTTTGGTGAATTATGGGGATTGAGGTGAAAATCAATGGGATTTGGGAAGTGGGTCTGTTGAATTTCCTTTTTTTTTTTTTTTTTTTCCTGTTGAGATTTGGTGCTGAGGATTTTTGTCTTTTGGGTGTTTCTTTTTGTTTTGATTTTGATTTGGAGAGACTTGGAATGGTTTGGCACTGCATGTGTTTGTATTGGACAGCTTCTTATAAGTTGTTTGAAGTGCACGGATTTCAACTGTACCATTTCATGGTGCATTGTGATCGTTTATGTTTCTGTTGATTTTAGTTATCTAGTTCAGAAGGGGATAATTTATTAGCTAGTTTTGTGGTGTCTCTCTTTCCAAGGAAAATGGAAAACTTCTGAGTTAGAAGCCAGATTTTTTTAATTTTATTTATTATAGTTCAATCTTTTATTGCTGGAAATTAGAATATGGATCTGATGAAATAGGGGAAAATCTTTCCCTGCCCGGTGGGTGTCTAGCTGTTTGTATTGAGGTCGTTCAAAGTAGGGTAATGTAGTGGACGAATTTGTATTTGAAATCTAACGCAACTAACTCTATCAATCTGACTAACAATATAATCTCTATGCGAAAGGGTAGTGATGCTTTAGTTGGGTCATGTTCTACTGTATTGGCTTTGAGAAATTCGGAATGAGTAATGGAAATGAGTTAGAGGCTTAGTTTGTGGAGGATTTTAGGAACATGTTGATCTAATGGGGAGTGCTGCAAGTTCCAAAGGAAGTGGAAATGAATATTACTTTTAAATTATCAAAACACCTACAGAAAAAGGACTTTTTTTTTTTTTAATTTTTTTATTTTAATGCCAGAGTACTTTTTGGTGTTTTCTTATCGTTAATTTTCAGTCATCATCAACAGCCACCACTAAGCTGTAGTCTGAAAATTTTGGAGTTATGGATCCTCAACAGACTAATCAGGATCGGTTACATGTATTCTTTCCAGTCATGTGGCCTAAGTATATAATTAAATTTTGGAAGAGAAACTGTTGGTAGCATCTGTGTGCCAGCTTTAGGTTCTAGTTATTATATTTAATTCCAAGATCATTTTCCATTGAAGGGTTTGCATCCAGATATTGACCTGTATCAATATTCTTTGTTGGAATCAATGCATGGCTAAAGCCAAGAGCCTTGTAGCGTAGTGGCATAGTCTGGTTTCCTTTATAAGGAAAACCAGAGTTCAAATTACCCCTCCCCTACTTGTTGTAACAATTAAAATAAAATAATAAAAAAAGATAGGAAAAGATGTAAGGTTGATGCTTTTCTACATTTCAATACTGGCTGGTAATTCTGGATGTAGATTTTTTTTGTTGAGCCTGTCTTTTGGCTTGTTGCTAGTTTGTTTTTAGATATCTTTGTAATATAATTTTTGCACTTTCATTTTGTTTTTTCATGTGCTACTTGTACTGACACAAGCTAACAAATCCTATTAGATATCAACTATATGGAAACATTCCTATAAAGGTGGCGAGTGGAGACCATGTATTAAAAACTCTTCTGGAGGTATGAAACCTGTATTTTTACTTTGGAGAGTTCATGATGATATTCCCTTGCTTCAGTTTCTACATAATGGGGGGTTCCTGGGTCCTTTTTCACTACATTGATTGAAAAGTAGGATTATTCTATGGCTAATTTTTATTATATTTGGGGATGACCACTTCTGGTTGTTGATGTTGCATCTTGGCAATAAGTTTAGCTTACCATCTCTTTATTGTGGGAAAAGTGTCAATAAACTTTCCTGTTCTTATATTTTTTGTTCTTTATTTCCACGCAATCCAAATTGAAATGAACATTCATAGTCAGATATAGGAAGAAATTCCAAGAGCATCCTGTTTTTGGATACAATAATTTTGCTTTTAACTTTATAATACCCACCATCTTGCTATCAAAAGCACTGTTACATTCACCATTACACTGCCAATGCTACCATCAGACTGCCTGTCAATGTCCATGTGCAATTCATAAATATGATCTCCACATACCAGCACATCATGGTAGGTGCAACCTTTTATTATTGCAGTCATCACCACTACCTTGAGCTTCCTTTTTGTCATTAGCCTGTCACCTCTTCTACTAACCATGCATCTCTTTGTCCTCTTCCTATAATGCCATAGCTATTAGCAGCTCAACCCACAGTCCTCACTACCATTACTACTTTGACTACTATCACTGTTTCCATCATGATATCATGAATCAAAAAACACTTCCTGCTCCAGAATACATATTGAATTTCTTGTTATGTACTTTTGCTGATATACACGTTGTAAATCCTGCTTGATTCAAATTGTGCATATTGATTTATAGTACAATTAAAATATGTTGTATTCTTCATTTTTACCCCCTCCCTTTGCCATCTTTGTCATATCTGTAATTGTTTTATGTATGTTTCCTTACGATTATACATAATGCATGTGGTCATTCTTGTCTAGTGGTATGTTCTTCCAATTTGAATCTATGGTTGTGTACATCATTATAGGTTTGCCTGAAACGAATGGCTACATATATGTTGAGGCGAACGGTGGCCTGAATCAGCAGAGGACTTCGGTTGGTTATATTGCTTTTCTAAGTTCATTTTTTTGTATATATATGTGGTCAAACTACATTTTTGGTCCTTAAACTATGAGTTATAGTCTATTTTTGATAGGTAAGAAAAATTGTATTAAAAAGAAACTACTCAATCAAAGAAATGAAGTAGACAAAGAAATATGTACAAGCAACAAAGAGAGAAAAAAAAAAAACTTATGTACAAGAACTATGAGTTATTAGTCTAGGAAGCACAAATACTCCACTTTTACTCACATACCCTTATCCACATGCATGTCCCTTTTTTTTAGGCACCAATATGTTTGGGATACACCCGTGATGCAGCACTAATACAGTCATAACCCAACCCCTTCTATGGTGAGAGATGGCCCAAATTTGAGAAGATTTATATTTATATTATATATATTGGTTTCAATGAAAAACACTTATCTAGCTATCATTTATTTACTCTTTTTGGATCTTGATTTGTGTTCTAAACATCATTTAAGGGCCATGGATTCACTTTATTATCCATTATTACTCTTAAATTGATATATGCTTAACAATATATGGAAAATAAATGCTTAACAATATAAAAATATATATTTAATAATTAATTAATACATATATCCCCGCCATATCATAATTTAGCTCATGAATTTTTAAAAGCAATTCAATAATACACTTTCCTCCAATGTTTACTGCCAAAATAAGGGATCAAACTTGACTAGAGGTTGAATCATTTTGTAAAACAATTTCATCAATTTCTAAATGGAAGAGGGGGGGGGGGGGGGTTGTTAGGGTCACATCGCATTGTTTTCGAAACTTCAAGTAGTACATCGACATAATTGATAGTTCAGAATTAACTTGGACTTTGACATATAGTTCAGGGACCAAAATTGTAGTTTACTCCTATAAGGCTTTAAACTTGATTATTGCTTCTTTGTATAAAAATTGCTTATTTATAATTATGTTGACACATTTCCCCACATGGTTGTTGGTTGTTTGTAGATATGCAATGCAGTTGCTGTCGCGGGCTACCTTAATGCAACCCTTGTAATCCCTAATTTTCATTTTCATAGCATTTGGAGAGATCCTAGGTTTGTCAGCAATTATGTTTCTTTAACATTTTGTGTGTGGATCCAAGGTGCCTGATGTGCAGTAGTAGTAAATGCAGTATGAATATTCAAAGATATTTAACTTTAAATGGTAATATATTTTAAGTAATTGCAAATGCAATATCTACATGTAATTATGTATACACCCCATGTACTAAAATAGCACCTTGAGAATGCTATTAAATGACGGTATCGTGCTGCAAAATGTAACTGATTAATAATGCTACTGAATTAGACTTCTAAGCATTTGTTTCTTATGAAATTTATTTGGGACTCTAGAATTCACTCGTGGGCTGAAACTCTCATGATGAAACTGATGAAATATTCTTGTTACATTACAGGCATACATGTGCTGCATGTATATAGCGGTTTCTTTGATTCGTTGAAGCTACTTGTTCAATTATTGATATCTAATTGTTAGATTGACTTCATTATAGGCCATAATATTGTTTGCCAAGTATCTATTTAAATAATAATCTTAAACTGTTTTGATGTTTGTAGCCTCATGGCTCTCATCTGGTCCCACTTGTGTTATACTTAAAGGGGAGGGTTTAAACTTTATAAAAGAGGCCTCTATAAATAGATGGCCTGGTATGTTGATTAGGATTGTTTCTTATTGTTGGACACCCAAACTGCATTACAAAATTTAGCTGGTAGCTTGTAACCATTTATGACAAGATTGAAGTGTTGGGTATCAACTCCTGTTTGCATATTAATGTCACAGGAGTTGTTTCATGCAAGATAAACTGGTTATAACATAAACCTTTGTTAGGTACCATTTTAAGCTAGTGGATTTTTTTAATTGGATATCAGTCACGATGAGATTGAAGTGTTGGTATACTTTAGTTACAATGTTGTTTTGTGCAAGCTAAAATTACTTCGTAAGTCTTCACAGCAGCTCACTGTATAGTTGCATCATGAATTTAACTTCACAGTAGTTCATTGAACTTTTGTAGTACCACAATGTGTTTCATATTTTAACATGGGCTAGATTATCTGACTTTAGGTTTTACTTGTGCAGCAAATTCAGAGACATTTATGATGATGAGTATTTCGTCAATGCCCTGGAAAATGATGTGCAAGTGGTTAACAAGATTCCTGGATACATCATGGAACGGTTTGACCACAACCTGAGCAATGTTTTCAACTTCAAAATAAAGGCATGGTCTCCCATTCAGTATTATAGGGAGACAGTCCTTCCAAAGCTACTTGAAGAACAGTGAGTTAAAATCTCAATCCTTATCTCTTTGTTTTTCCTATTTCCATGTGTTCCCACTCTTCTTTTATTATTGTGGTAAAAATTTTATTAAACAATGAAAGTTTATTTTCAAATAAGCTATTCTTATATAAGCATAAGAGAAAAAAACTGATTTTTCGAAGATGTATTTGCAAAAAAATGCTTTCTTATATTTATAGGTGTATTCTTTCCAGGCAGTGTTAGGTGGTAATTACACAATTAAATAGTCAATCAACTAGAATCTAATAACTTTACTACAAAATGATTTTGGAGCATTTTGTTTCTCAGTTAATTAGGGGCTGTTTGGTAATCTTGTTCTAGTAACGTTGTTTGTATTTTTTGGAAATATGTGTGGGTGAAAAGGTGTGTTGAAATACGTGTAATGTTGTTTAAAAACTGAAAACATGTGTTTAAACACATGTACCAAATGGGCCCTTAATCACCAATTTTTATTTAGCATACAATGGAAGACCTTAGGTGATGCAGGACAATCAGAACAAAATGAACAATAAAATTGAAAGACAATAAATAGAAGAGATATGACTTGGGAGCCGGCACCTAAGGTGGAACTAGAGTTAGCACCTGACCAAAGAGACCAAAAGGCAATTTTTTTTTCATTCATCAAAATATCAACCAACTCCAAAAAAGGAGTACAATAGTTGGCTTATTAAGAATTGCTAAACCCTAGTTGTATTTGCCGTAGGAAATCCTAATTGACTTATTAAAAAAATCACAAGTTCCTAACAGCCTAAGCTTTTAAGACAATTAATAATTTAACAATAGCAATTGTCATGGCATGGCATTGGCAAATACTCATGGAACTCATGCAATGCTTATCATTGTGTTTCATGAATACAGAATGATGCTTAATGCTGCAGAACCTTGAAACAAATGTTTTTTTTTATAAATAAAACAGGGTTATAAGGATATCTCCTTTTGCGAATCGACTGTCAATTGATGCTCCTCCAGCTGTCCAACGGCTTAGATGCTTAGCAAACTATGAAGCCTTAAGGTTTTCAAGTCCTATACGAACATTGGGAGAAAGTTTGGTTGCAAGAATGAAAGAACGCAGTGCAAATAATGGTGGGAAATACATTTCTGTGCATCTTCGCTTTGAGGAGGTTAGATTCAGTTAGATAAGAAGATTTATGTTATAACCAAATCAGCATTGAGATTAGCATCTCAATTTTGGTTTCAAGTTTTAAATATTCTCAGATGTGCAGGATATGGTTGCTTTCTCTTGCTGTGTATATGATGGCGGAGAGGAAGAAACGAATGACATGAGAGCAGCAAGGGAAAAAGGTTGGAAAGGGAAATTTACAAAACCTGGTCGAGTTATACGTCCTGGAGCTATCAGGATTAATGGCAAATGTCCCCTTACTCCTTTAGAGGTAATATCTCTTGCTCTATACATTTAATGATGGATAGACTTGGACTTCTTTTTGCATTACCCTGCCAAAGATGCTAATGCTTCAAAATTTTGTTATCAATGCATTGTGTTCACTGTTCAGTTCAAAAATAGAGAAAATTGCTTTATATGATTGTTCATTTTATCACCATTTACCTACATTGGGTTAAAATCAATATGTATCAAATGTTGATTTTTTTCCCTTAAAATCTTGATAAATTGATCTATTTGGATTCTTTCTTGGTGCATAGCAATAGCATTTGCTTAGAAACTATTTAGGTATACGTGTAAACTATTTAGGCTGCAAGAATCTTAAAAGTCTGTCTTCTTCACTTATCAAAAAAAGAAAGAAATGTCTGTATTATTTAAATTTGTAGATTGTTTTAGAAAGTGAATGAAATCCAAGGAGAAGCGAAGGCTTGAATTCTATGTTCAGTCAAGTGCCTTATTTTTAGTCAACTCTGGACAGATATAAGGTTGATGTGCTAGATTTTAGTTGACCAATTGTGTGAAACAAATGCATTTGTAAAGCTCAAGAACCTTGTAGACGTTGGGTAGTAGTAGTAATGCCTTTGCTGCTCTTTTATACAAGCCAAAAGCATAGTTGATGTGATTATCAAGCTGGGTTGAAGAAAGACAAAGGTTGTTATATAAACTGACTGGATTTTCCAGTCAGTAGAGTAATATTTGTAGAGTTCTTCATGCTACAGATGAAAGAACGTAAGTTAATTCATTGAATGCTATTATGAGCTTTTCTATTAATTTTAATTTGTATGTAATATATGTATGTAGGCATGTATATACATATATGTTTTCTCAAAAAAATAAAAAATGTAGGTTCATGTTTTCTTATATCTCATCAGGTAGGCTTGATGCTTAGGGGAATGGGGTTTGATAGAAGCACATATCTCTATTTGGCATCTGGAAAGATATACAATTCTGAAAGATACATGGCCCCACTATTGGAAATGTTTCCCAATTTGCAAACTAAGGAGATGCTGGCATCAAATGAGGAACTTGCCCCATTTAAGGTTTGAATGATTTGTGGTTATTTCTCTCTCCCCTTCAATCTAAGGTCTAATTTAATGTCATTGTTTTGACTTGAGTTAGTTCTTCTAGAGTTTTTCTTCCAGGATGGCTGCTATAGACTACACTGTCTGTCTTCACAGTGAGGTTTTTGTGACAACTCAAGGTGGAAACTTTCCTCATTTTCTAATGGGCCACCGGAGATACTTGTATGGTGGACATGCAAAGACAATTAGGCCTGACAAGCGAAAGTTAGCGCTACTCTTTGATAATCCCCATATTGGGTACGTATATATTATATCATTGTAAAATCTTTTTATTTACAAATGGTCAATGCATTTCATGTGGACTGAAATGGTTGAAAGGAGTAAAAATTTACTAGGCTTCACTTCAGTAGTCAAGACAAAGGCCTTTACAAATTAGGTTTTTAGCTGAATGTTTGGGCGAGAACCAAGGTTGAAAGAATTATTATGGGTAATGATGTATTTTAGGCAACACACGTATCTTTCAATTTCAACAACCTGGTTAGGACATATATACTCATTAAGAAAGTTTTTTTTAATTTTAATTTTTTTCATTTCTATGGAACTATACTATTGGAATGACAAACTCAATAGGATTTTCAAATTTTAAGGTACTAAATTTTGAGTATCTTTCTTTTTTTAATTTTTTCCCCGTAAGTAAATACTAAATTGATTCCTAAGACAGTAATAAAAATGCTTGATTAATGTGGAGTGTGGACTCATATTTTTTGGCTGTTTCTTATTCAAAGCGCTCTAAACCTGCAATAAATAGAAGTGACACTATCTGATATTTATTTTTCTTTATTTGGTTCCCAGATGGAAAAGTTTTAGGCGACAAATGCTGAATATGCGGGGTCATAGTGATTCCAAGGGATTTGAATTAAGAAGGCCAAATGAGTCGATATATTCCTTTCCATGCCCAGATTGCATGTGCCATACAAACAAAACAGAAGATTCAAGATCATCATCAGCACATGATCTGCCTAAATAGAGAATACGATTGGTGTTTCTTCTCCCTGTAACTTTCTGAGCACATCTTGCTGCTGACCCCGTTTTTCCATGTTGTAATTCTTTCATTTTTTCCCCTTTCCATTTGGTGAGAGGGCAAACACATCAATTTTGGGAGCTTCAAGGATTTTGTTGGAGGTCACATTGATCTGATTATTTCCCGGGATTGGGCCGTAGGGGACTTGCATCTTTTTGTATATGATGCCAAAGAACATAGAAAGGACATTCTTTCCATTGCAGAAGTTGTCCCATTGCAGAGCTTCCCGGACGTAGACTGAACATTGTTTCATATGTTAAGTTGCAGCTGCTGTATCTAACAAGCTGCGAAATGACGCATCACATTCCTTCACACCACACCCCGGTTTTGCCTTGTATGTACATTTTTTGGAGTTTGATCTGCATGTGTAACACTGAAAGACACAGGTTGAAGCATCTGTACATTTGCCAGAAATCAGGGTAACGATTCTTTTTGTTCCAAAATCATTTTTGTAGCTCTTGCCTTTTTCTTTGGCCTCCCTCTTTTGAGGATGCCTTTTGTTAGAGACAACACATTTATCATTCTATTTTAATCACATCCTCATTCTTTTTGTGCAAGGTCACAATGTAACTTAGTTTTATGTTATTGTTCTACACTTCTTATGTCCTGCGTGTATGTCAGTGGGTAAGATTACCTTCAAGAATTCTCCCTCTCTCTCTCGCTCTCTCTCTCTCTCTCTCTCTCTTTATATATATATATATATATATATAGTTCAAGGATTCCATACTGTAATGTCTAGTTATTGACATCCAATTTACTAGAAAGCAGAAAGTACCATGCAGAAGTGAGGCATTTCTGATTGCTGTTTTAAGCATACAGAATATGAATTGTACAACTGGGTAGTTAAAATTGTGTTGTGGCCCTTGTCCAAACATGTAGCTATTCCAGAATCAAGAAAATTAAACCTTTTGGCAGTAGAAGCTTTTAGTGCGACAGGGCAGGGACAGAGGTAACTAGGGGATCCCCGGGGGTTTTGCCCCCAGGCACTACCCTTGTTTGATTAAATGGATGAGTTAAAGAAAGTTGCTCTATGTGGTTGTACTTAGCAATGGAGGCAACCTTAAACAAAACAAATTTAGGGGCTAGAAAATGTGAAGTAACATGGAAATTTCGGTGTGAATTTACTTTTAGTTTCTTCTCCTAATTATTTTTCGAAATGCTTGATCAAGATGTGAAAATTTATATGTTTAAAAGTTGAAGTGTAGTATTTATTATTGTCACGCTTTTGATGAGGTTGATGTAGCATTTTAGTTTACTTTGGTTCATTCGGTTTACTTTGGCTCATTTGGTCCACTTTGATCCACCTTGGCCCATTCACTCCAATTCAATCCATTAGGTCTATTTTGGTTCACTTTGGTCCATTGCGGTCCATTCAGTTTATTCGTTTCACTTTGGAGATGCATTGTGAGATGTTTGCCTAGAAAGAGGAGCTACTTTATTGACAATTATGTCATTTGCTTAGTGTAATGTTGGTATGTGCTTGATTCAATCCACTTTGGTGATACATTGTGAGGAAGAAAAGTGCTACATTCACAACATTTTTTACAGCGCTTTCATAATAAATCATAGGTGATAAATTGTTATTGGTTATAATTTAAACTTACCAATGAAATTACTTTTTTGCTCACTAATAATAACCTACTACTTATGATTTGTTGTAAAAATATCGTGGACATAACATTTTTTTTTGTGAAAATGTTAAGACATCTTGTTATCATCATAATATTTTCAAAACTGCTAAAGTGGTCAATTCTTTACAAGTCAAAATAAAATATAACGAAATTATAAAGGTATTATAAAAATGTTGTGTCATTCTGTTGTATTTTTAGATTTTTTTTTTTTTGTTGGTTTAGTTAACTTTGTTAAGCCAAAATTCATTATTTCACATACAGTTTTCTTGGTTGACTTTTGTATTTTTTTTTACGCACCATTTAAGTAAAAGTAAAAACACATAGTTTTATACAAAAACAAAACAAAACAAAAACAAAAACTTAGGATACAAACACTTTTCATTCTTTATGTTAGGGATACTTTACAATTTCTCCTTAAACTTTAAATTCAAAAAAATTTTCCCTTAATATTTTGGAAAATAAAAAATATTTCATATGTTATTCACTCAGTTAAACCCTAATGAAAACTTATGATTTTTAAAATATTTTATTGTGTAATATTTAAAATACTCCCACTAAATTTTAATATCCCAAAAATTTTATTAATGTATTTTGAGTTTTAGATAGTAGTAATGCTTGGAAAGTTGAAATGATGATATGAGGCGTTTTATTTGTTATCTAAATAACATCGATTTTATAGGTTTAAATTTTCGAAACTTAAATTTATCTAATGGAAAATTCGATGACACATGCGTTTTGTTATCTTTTTTTTTTTCTTAACAAAATTCAGTTGCTTATTGTTGGAAGATGATAATATTCGTTATCATTTTTAGAAGTTTTTAATGAGTGAATATATTATCTTTAGCAAATAGGTACTAAAAAACTATTATTGTAAAATAGATATTTATATGTTAAATAGCTATCCTAATTTTAAGTGTGATCAAAATTTTTATACGAATGAGAATAACTTTTTATGATATAATTATCAAAATTCTTAAAATTAATATCACTTTTGATTAATGTAAATCTCTATGTACTTTCAAAGTCAAATGATTTATATTTTTATTTTGTGATATAAATAAAATCTAGAATTGATATTAATCACTACTTTTGTTCCACAGTAGGCACGTGACTTGCACATGCTCTAATTGGTATTTTATAATGTACGAAAAATGAATCTAGTTTATTAAATTAATTAATTTAAAAAATTAAGATGTTATAGGAATTCTCCATGGAAGAAATTGTTGTACTCATTATTCGATATCCATCAACGTCATTCTATTTATACACAGAATTTACTCATGCAAAATGGAAAAAATGTTATTCACGCAGTAATCCTTGAAACATGCAAAGCAAGATGGTAGGAAAACAAGACCATCCATCCAATAAAATAACTATTTCATTTAGTTCAATTTTAATTTTTAATTGATATTTTAAAGAAATAAAAAGAGAAAGCAAAGGATAGCTAGATAAAACCTGTACTTCCACAATTCTTTGTTGACCAAAATCATTGTACTTATGTGTAGGCTTGCCATCTGCATTGCTTAAAGTAAAATTATTATTATTTTTTTTGGATAAAGTAATTTTTTTTTTTTTTTTTTTACAATCAAATCAGCTTTTATTATTATTATTAAATTATTTATTTAATAATTGCTTAACTTTTAATGCAATATTTATTTACCTTCCAACTTCCATTACAGTAACACTTACTCCATTGAGTCATTGAAAACATGTTCAGTGTGAAAATATGTGTGAATTAAAAAGATAAGAGGTGTTTGGTGGGGGTATTTAAATAATAATTTTTATTATTTAAATAATACAACACGTATTTTACAATACTTTTTATTCACACGTATTTCTACAATCTTTAAACAACGTTATTAAAATAATACCAGACACTTAAGCTCTGTTTGTTTTGTTGGAAAACTTTCTGGAAAACTTTCTGTAAAGTTTTCCACATTTTTTAGTGTTTGATAGCACAAAAAAAACTGGTTAACGGAAAACTATCTTTAATAAATGAAAAATCCTAATAAAAATAAGACTTGTTTTTTATAAGTTGTTTTCCAAAATTTTTTTTTGGAAAACAATCTCTCTCTCACGGTACGCTCTCTCACTCACTCTCTTTCCTTTTCTTTCTCTTCCCTCACAGCCTCACTATCACTAACTCTGGTCTCTCCTCTTCCATAGATCTCTCTCTCTCTCTCTCTCTCCATATTTCTCTACCCCTTTATAACACAGTTCTCTGATTAGATTTTTTTCCCTCATTACTCAGTAATTATTTCATTCTTTTTACCAACTTGCAAAAGAGAACATATTTGCAATGGTAATTATTTTATTCCTCTCTATCAAAATCCTAATTCTTTACTTTGAATTTCAAACTTAATTTTATTTTTTCTCTAAGAAATTTTTGGTTTGATGGATTCCAGGTAGAAGTTTTTTTTGCACATAAAAGTACTAAAAAAAATAAAAAAGAAGAAAGAATGAATGAATGAAGTAAAAGACGAAAATTTTAAGCACAGTGCCTATATAGCTCTAAATTGCTTTTACATAGGATAATTTTTGTTGTTGACAGATACATTATGCAGATACAATGTAGTAATGATATATTATGTAGATACATTATATAAATGCATAATTTTGAGTAATATAAAAAACTTGTGGTTGACCATAGTAGACAATTAAAAGTTATTGTTATTTGTACTTATTAAAGATGTATTCTCCTGTTAATTTTATGTATATAGACAAATGGTTGATATATGTGTTTGTGTGTGTGAACGTTCCTATCCATATATATATGAGCAAGATTAGTGGTAGAGATCATGAAAATTTGACAACTAATTTTGATTGTATCTATTGTCAAAATTTTAGTATGAAAATCAAATTCATTCTTGGTTTATTATTATTATTATTATTTATATTAATTATATTAGTTGGTTTATATAATATACACGTTTTAAATTACACAAGAAATATAAAAAATAAAAATAAAAATAAAAATTTGCATACCAAACACTAGAAAACATTCTGAAGCTCATTTTCAAGACCGTTACCAAACACTGAAAAATAATATAGTTTTCTACAAAATGCTATTTAGAAAATGAACAATTTTCCAGAAAATTTTGATGCTAAAACAAACAGAGTGTTAGCCTCCGTTTGGATTGAAATGAAAAATGAAAAATATTTTACTATTCAGCTTATTTTTGCTACTATTTATGGGTTTTATTACACATTTTAATACTATTCATAAATTTACTATACTATTTCAACTAAATTTTACATTTATTTATAATATTTTTAGCAAAAAAATTTCAATACCAACCAAATAAGCGTTTGAAACCAACCTGAATCACCGTAATCATTTAACAAAGTCCCATGTGAGATATGACTTTTTGTTCCTTTTTGGATAACAACGTTAAAAAGCACACGGTCATATGTGAGATATTTCATACACTGACTAATCCGATACCGTAAAAATTCAACCGTTTGAACTCACAGAAAAAACTGACACCATGGGAATCATCGGAAACCTCAGTTCCGACCAGCTCGACTCCTTCAACTCACAAGGTAAACCAAAACCCATTATTCCAATCCTTAAAACTGGTTTCTTAAAACCCAAAAAAAAAAAAAAAAAAGCCTTTAATATTTGTTTTTTTGTTGTTTTCATTTTGTTCTAAAACTTGGTTTTTTAATATGAATTTCTTGCAGGTTTTCTCGTGCTTGAATCGTTTGCAAGCCCCGAAGAAATCGATGCCATGATGAAGAGGATGGAGCAGTTGTTACATGAGTTTGATTGCTTCTCCACCACCTCAATTTTCTCTACCAAAAACCAGGTTCTTTATTCAATTTTGATAAATCAATTTCAGAACTTTGAATTCTTTTTTTTGATTATATGAACTCAATAATTCAAAACCATTTTTTTGGGTTCTTTTATTTCAGCAACAGTCAACCGATAATTACTTCTTTGAAAGTGCTGAGAATGTTTCTTTTTTCTTCGAGGGTATGTATGTTATTGGCTTGTTAATCTTTAGCTTTTGTGTGTATGGATTAGTTGCCTTTTGTGGCGGAAAAGAATACATGTGACTGACCCTTATTAGTCTGTTAAGGATATATAGCTGGCTGGAATTTTGGGACTAAGGCTTGGTTGTGATTGTTATTTATTTATTTATTTTGAATGAATAAGTGATAGTATTGATCGAACAAAGTAGGATACAAACACCAATCCACAACAGAAACCGGCTACTCATACAGCACAGGAACCATACCATCCCAAATTACAAAACATTGCCCTGTTCTAATACCAACTGAATCAGAAATTCCATCTACCACATAGATTTTTATTACAAAGAGAATTAGTAATTGGCTTACAACCTCTTACACGCCGCCTCACATTCTTCTTAATTAGTTGAATGATAGCGTCTTCTGACAAAATTCTACCATTTAACACTCTAACATTCTGTTATAATCAAATTTGAAGCATTGATGCAGCTCGTACCAACCTGCAAAGGATGGATTTGAACCCTTTCATTTTAACAGAATCTAATCCCCAATTAAGCACCTCAGGCCATGTAACACCAACTCGACTTGAACCAAACTTATTAGATGAGAGCCAATTCTACTAGTGAAGGAACATTAAAAAAAAAAAAGATCATGACTCTCCATCGTGTTTCTACTGAAAACACATAGAATTCACCATCATAACACCATTTAACCAGCCTTTCCCGAGTTGATAGTCTGTTTAGAGTAGCCAACCAACAAATAAAAGAGTTTTTAGGAATGGATGTATGATGCCATATCAATTTCCACTAATCCACCTCCTCACGCTTGACCCTTATTTCATTCCAAGCAAAGGAGCAAGTGAATGTCCTAGATGTTGATATCATCCACTGAACAGAAATTTCATCAGCACAAGCAGTCTGTGGTAACCCAGATTGGAAATGCACCATTGCTTCAGAACTTGCTGGAGGGCAGTGCCAAGAACCCTGTTTTAGTATGCTTGAAACTTTAGCATTCAAAACACCTGCATCTACAATATTAACCTGGGATCAAACTTGGGAAAAAAATGCACTTTCAGGTTGTTGTTTCATTGGCCACTTTTTTTCTATGTGACAATATTGCAAAGAAAGTTGAGTAGTTTGGTGTTTTCTATTTTGTAACAATTAGAGCACTTAGTACTCCGTTTTGTGGAATTTGTTAATAGTGTTCATCAAGAAAAGAGTTTGGTACTTTTAAGTCCAAATTTTTGGGTCCGCTATGGATCCTTACCTTTTAAGTCCCAAATAGTAGGTCCTGATCTTTTATTGGCAAAGCTAGAAAGGTTTTGTTATGTTATGTGCTGAATTGCTTTTTCTTGGAGAGGAGAGATTCATAGTTCAGTGGATAAAAATTTTTTTTTATAGCAATATATATATATATATATATATATTTTTTGATAGGTTTATTTATTGGAAATTATGTTTGCTTTAACTAGTAAGAGCTTTTGGTTTGGTGCTCATGGAAGGGTATTGTTACTGTGCTATTCTGATTGGTATCTATTACTTTTGGCAGAGAAAGCTTTTGGGGATGATGGAAACTTAAGGCAACAAAAAGAACTTTCCATCAATAAAGTTGGCCATGGTAAGTTTTGAAGTTGTTGCCAACTCATTTTCTGTGGCGGTTTAGACATATTTTCTATATAGAAGTTGCCTACTCTTTTTTTCATCAAAGCTAATTTTGTAATGAATGGGGTCTTGGTATATATTGTATATCTATATGTGCAGCATTACATGAGATTGAACCAGCCTTTAAAAAATTCTCCAGCTCTGAGAAATTTTCTAGTTTGATGTTCTCCCTGGGTTACAAGAGACCAGTGGTCATTCAGTCCATGTACATTTTTAAGGTATTCCAGTTTCTTGTTGACCATTTGGAGTTTATTTGAAATGATGTCATTATGAGAACTCTTTGGCTTCTTAGTTGAGATATCAAGAAGGCTTAATTTATTGAAAGACATTTCCATATTAAAGTCCACTATTAGCTCTTGCAGTGTGTAACACATTATATGCACATAAAAAATAGATGGAAAATTAATTTATTTGTTCTTTCTTTCTTTCTTTTAAATTAAATTTTTTTTTTTTTTTTTTAATATTTTAGTGTATGCTATGTATTGAAAGAGGGGAACTTAAAAAATTAAGCATGAGAAACGTATGCCCCCCTTTCTGCAAGCAAGTTTTTTCTCTGCTTGTTAAAAGTAAGATAGTTGATGCATGATTCATGATGTGTTATTTGAAGTGAATAATTAGCATGTGCCAAAATTGGACATGTACATTGATATTCACATTTCTACACGTATATATATATATATATATATATGTGTATCTTTATGCCATAGGGGAAAAGAAGTTGGGCTGGGTGGGGGTTGCTGAATTTACCTGCTCTTTTCATTTAGACATCTTGGGTTCATCAATTGAATTTGGAATTTAATACTGAATGTTGGTATAGATATTTTCATTCCACTTGCCTTCTAATCTAATATCCTATCATTGGACATTTTTTCTTATTAAGTTTCTATATTGCTTAAGCAAGTTTATATAAAAAAAACTGTTTTACCTATCAAAAAAAAAAAAACTGTTTTAGAGGATGGCATGCATTAATAGGGCTGGGTTCAGGCTGGTTAATTCCCTTTGTTTCACAGCCCTAACCGCAATTTGTGAGCTTATGCAATGACAAGATTGGCGAGTTGTGGAAACACCTCTTTCTTCCATACTTTGAACGTTTGCTTTGTGGAGCATTAATCATATGAATTTCACCTATGTTCTTGATTCGTTGACTTATTTTTCTATGTAATTTCTTTAATTGCAACTATAGTTGATTGGTTTTTGGTTCTAGATTTTTTTACCCAGTGAAAAGGAAAGGCCAAACCTCATGTCCTAAAACATGATATCACCCCCAATAAAAGAGGACTGGTTACAATGATAATGCACACTTACCTTTTAAAACAAAACAAGTATTTGCTCTGAGCTTATTTTTTGGCAATGAACACTTCCCCTTACATCAGATGGATCTTGTGATTAATGGGCTTGTTAAGTTTTTGTTTTTGAGTATTTCTAAACAAGTGTGTCAAGTGGATGCTTCAAAATGTGTACACCTATATTGAACATAATTGGTTGGGATATGTTTCAAAGGCTAACACCACAATAAACTGAGGCTACAATAGTCTTATTTCTCTAAACTTTATCATGCAGATTTGTAACAGAATATGCTACAGATAGTTTTATTAATCACCCTGGCGCCATATTTAGAGTTCAAATGTGCTCATATTTTGTATAATTCATGTGCAAAGTAATCTGCATTATTTTATTGGCAGCAACCAGGTATTGGAGGCGAAGTAGTGCCACATCAGGATAACTCATTTCTTTATACTGAACCACCAACTTGTACCGGGCTGTGGCTTGCTCTTGAAGATGCAACAATAACAAATGGTTGCCTTTGGGCTATTCCTGGGTCTCAAAAAAGTAAAATTCTTGCTTCTATGTAGCCTTTTCCCCCGTCCTGTTTGGTACAAGTTATTTTTCAGATTTTTAAAATTGGAGTTGTTTGAAAAGGCTATACCTTGAAAAAGTTGTATTTTGAAAAAGTGCGGCGTGATAACACGTTACCAAAAGGGCAAAACAAAACCCTGGGAAATGTTTGGTGTAATTTAATGTTCTATTTTGTGTTGTTTACAGATGGGCTTGTTAGAAGGATGATTAGAGGTGAAGAGGGGGTTTCCTTTGACCGGCCTTTGCCGATGTATGACCAGAAAGATTTTGTGCCTATTGAAGTGAAAGCTGGGTCTATGGTTGTGATTCATGGGGATCTTATTCATCAAAGGTTGGTTAGGATTTCCCATTGTAACTCTTTCTGAAATAAGGAAATAATACTTTTTCCCCAATAGCAGGATGGCCTCAAAACTCTCTTTTTACTTCTTTCGTTTCATATTATTTGGACTACAGTTTTGAGAATCAGTCCCCAAAATCAAGGCACGCCTACAGCTTGCATGTGGTGGATACTGATGGCTGCAAATGGGCCCCAGATAATTGGTACGCACTCTGAGGTCTCCTTTACTGTAATACATGCACTGATGGTAATAAAATTAATTCGTTTTCTAATCAACACAGAATTGGAAGTTATACAGAAAAATATTCAAGATAGTTAAAAACATCCTAAAATTATTGGTTTGTTTCTAGTGAAAGAGGCAAGACTGTGTTCCAATTGCTAAAAACAAAAGAGGAAATAAACTAATCCAACTAGATCTTAAAGTGGCTGTCAATGAATTATAAACTTAGTTATGAACCAAACCTAGAATAAATACCAGTTTAAGTGGAACTTAGACTAAGAACCAGTACTATTTAGCTTTTACATTTGGATTGTTTGGACAGTATCTATATTCAGAATACTTTTGCTTCTTCTTATGCATTGGTCAGTTAAACCCTCCCCCCTCAAAAAAAAAAAAGGAAAAAAAAAGGAACCAATTCTATATTTTTCTTAGTGTCTTTTGTATAGGGTTGTATTATTGTATATTTTGTTCACAACCAATCCTAACCCTAGAAAAAGGAGAATTGTAGTAGGTCAACGACTAGAGTAAAATTTAGTCACTTTGTTAGAATGACAGAAAAGAATACATGTGAACGACTCTAGTTAGTTTGTTGAGGATTCATAATCGATCTTAAAATTTTGGAACTAAGGCTTGCTTGGTGGTGGTGTGGTGGTGTTATATATACGTCAAAATCAATTAACCATTCACAGCTGCCCAATTCTCTGGTTTCTCAACACACCCTTGAACTCAACCACCTGGTTAACAAGATGGTTTTGAATTATACACCCCTAGCTATAACCACTTTATTTTAAACATTGTTGTTTCTTTTAAATTTATTTTTCAGGATCAGAAGAAAAGTGGAGCCAGAGCCCCTCTATGTATCTTAATATCTCCAGACACTTCATCAACAGTCTGTTTTACAAATGGCTACCTTTGCATCTCAAGCAGAATAATTTATACGCTGTAGTAAACTTCTTGTAATGGGGTAATTTGATACTGAAGATTCAAGATTATCATGAACAAAATCGATATAATACTTGTTGGTAAGAGTTGTAATGTTTTCTTAGGTTCGTCTTTGTGGCCATCAGCTACTCTCTCTCTCTCTCTCTCTTCATTATTATTTTTGCTCTCCCATCAAATGACATACTGTCTCTGCATGAAGATGTAGTCATAAATCAGAATAAATTTGTCTACATGCTACATTACTAGCCATGCATGTCCTTCCAATAAGTATTTTGCATGCATGTACCTATCATTTAAATGTTTTGTTCCAAATAAGTACCTTCTGTATCTATCCTACTGCCAACCCTTGGTGATAAACCCTGCAGTGTGTTGGTTCTTTATTATTGGTCTTATTTACAAATCGTTTCCAATTTTAGTAGTATTAGGCTCTATCTAGCTTTGCTGTTGTGTGTAAAACCAAAGCCGGACTTTTAGTGCTAAAAAAAGTGTTTTGTCTTGTAAAAGCTTTCTACAAAAGAGTTTTAAAAGTTCCTCAAAAGCCTTTTAAGGAAAAGTTGAAATTTGGTGTTTTTTAGGGTGGAAAAATATCGATAAGGTACTTTTCATGCTTTGTAAAGTTAAGTTTTAAAACACTATTATCAATTGTAATTTGTCAAACATTGTTAAAAAAAAAAATCTGAATCGCAAAAGTTTTATTATTAAAAGTTGAAGCTTTACTACTAAACATCCTAGAGACTCCAGAGAAGACAAGAACTTAATTAAAGAGTACTCACATAACCCTGAGGATTGTTGGAGATGAGAATCATTTGTTGATAATATACAAAGGAATCTACTTTTTATGATTGAGCATATCCTAGACCCTGATGAGATGTACAAGCAACCATGATATATGATAATCAGTTAGTACTCCATGTCTTTGGCTTGATAGGGTAGTTCTCTAGAATCTAGCACAAATTGAGGGTAAAATTGCCTACCATAACCTCTTCCAAACCAAAAGTACGAGTTTTGTAAGACATTTTTTTTTTTTGGTTTGAAGGAGGACTAAACTCCTCCCCCCTCCCCCAAAACAAAGAAAGGAAGAAGAATAATTAACTGCAAACACGACTTAAATCTTATGTTATAATTCTATTAGGCTAGAAAGAAAATTTTAATTTATGAACCCAATACTGACCCATTCTAATTCAAATGATTCATTCTTTTCTTGTAAGAATAATTGTAGACAATTTTAGTTTATGAACTTGGTAGTTATCAATGTTAATGCGTTTTAATTCAAATTCAAATTCAAATGACACGTTTTTTTTCTTGTAAGAATAAGGTGAAGGGTTCAATGATTATTAGTGTGTGTAACTTAGCTTTG
The DNA here is from genome assembly GCF_040712315.1 of Castanea sativa. NCBI lineage: Eukaryota > Viridiplantae > Streptophyta > Magnoliopsida > Fagales > Fagaceae > Castanea > Castanea sativa. The sequence goes on from NC_134020.1 coordinate 55,514,851, forward strand.
TCTCATTCTTCTTCTTCCCCCTTTATATATATATATATATATATATAGGGATGATGTGGAATCTCACCAATACCCTTTGGACGTACCCCTGTGGAGAAAACTAGAGATACATAGCTCCATCCGCTAGAAGTACTTATTAAGATTTTTTTTTTTTAAAAGTACGTATTAAGATAATTCAAGAGAATTTTCAGATGTCTATTGTCTATAGCTTATCCTAAGCTTCTAACCCTTGTGGAGTAAACTAGGGATATACGATTTCATCTGCCAAAACTATATATGTATTAAGGTAATTCATGATAATTTTTAGTGGAAAATGGATTTAGGATTATATGACGGGTCTAAATAAACATATTAAGCATAATAAATCATGATTCACAAGTATTCTGATCTTGCAAGGTGGGCCTGTACATTCTATGTATGTGGTTAGGGACAGAACCTCTATTGGACTAGGGGGCAATAGCTCCCCTAATTTTTTATAAATTTTTTTTTATATGTATGTGTACTAATTTTAGTAATTTTTTTTATATAAAATTATATTTTGCTCTTTTAAAAGTAATGTCATACTCACAAATGTTTTTATAATATTTTTACAAATAGTTTTGGTAACAAATTTTTATTGGTTCGCATATAGACCCACCACTTACATAATTTTTTTTACTTACCAATAACCACTCATCATATCAGCAATTTATAAAAAAAAAAATGAGTAACTTTAGCATTTTCCTTATTTTAGTGACTATAAAAAAATTTATAGATCTAAAATTTAAAATAAAATATACAAGTCCAAAAAAAATTAGCTCAACAACAAAAATCACCAATAATAAAACTAAAAAAAAATTAAGTTCAATAAACTAATTTTATCCAAAATAAACAATCCTACTCTTTAAAAAAATTCTAAACCAAAATAATTTTGTTCTCAGCCACGCCAAAAAAACAAAAAAACCTCAACGGCTAAATAGTATCGCAAGTTGAAACTGCCAGCTGTCCCTTACTCAAAGTTTTAGCTCGTCCTGTGTGGTACAGATGGACAAATCTAATATACGGTATATACCCAAAGGACACTAGTACCATCAATAATAATATCTTAAAGAGTAGTCATAATTATTGTGTGTGGATATTTTTAGCTCTATAGTAAAATCAAAAGAAAAAAACTTGCATGAGCTGAGATTTGGTTGGCGACATGGAAGTTCAACTTATTTAAATTTTTGTAAATAGTAAACAATAATATTTAATTTTTATTTACTTATTTTGTTAAATATATTTTTTAACGGATTCAATATCATTTTTTTTACCTCATTTAATTATTATTATTTTATTTATTATTTATTAATAATTATACATCTTTTAATATTTTTTTATTTAATAGTTAATTAATATAATAAAAAAATATTTAAAATGTGAACGATAAACACTACCGTATTTTCTACAAGTAGAAAAATACCGTAACAATTTTAATCTAAAAAATAAAAATAGAAAAACTTTTGGAATGAGTTTTTGGAGTATCTTTTTTTCTAAAATTAGATTTAAAGAAGTTATTGAAGATGCTAAGGGAGATGCTCTGAGACATGGCCCCATTAATAGAAGAGTTCTATAATGTGTAAACAGTGTCATTTGTACTCTACTGCTGTAAATTGAAAATGTGAAGTTTTGTTTGTCTTATTGAGGAGACAGGGCAGTACAGATAGTAATTAAAAGAGAGATCTGGGTCAAGGTCTGAGACAGCCTCTCCCTACTTTTGAAGAAGGCAATGACAGTTGGTCAGTGTTTATAACAATGCTTAAGATTTTCATCTAGATCATGGTCGGCTATACCGTACGTACTGTCTTTTTACAGTTTAACTCTTTCATCCGTGCAGTTGAGATAAGTCACAGAAAGACTTGGTGAATTGAGTTATTCAGTTATCACAAACTTTGTCAAGACTTTTTTGATGCGGAAGATTGTGGGCAATTATCAATTATTTTTACATTATCTTAGCTACAGATGGTAGACAATTGTTTGTTAGGAGTAGTTTTTTCTCCTTAATTTATATGTTTATTTTGCTTATGTTATATATATATATATATATACATGTATTTTAAAATATTATTATACTTTTACAAAATTTTAACAAATAAGAAAATAAATTTTTTTTTTTTTTGTACATTAGTGGTAATCTTTCTCTTTCTTTCTCTCTATTGATCATTTTGTTTAAAAAATGTCCAAGTTTGAGCCATGTTCAACTTCTATCTACGATATGATAATGATACTGTTAATCCAATAATGCTAGTGAATTTGGCATTCTTTAGTTTTCGATAGCTAATTTGTTGAATGTGGAGCAAAAAAGAGTTTTTTTTTTTTTTTTTTTTTGTAGTATATTTTTCTATTGAAGATGTGTAAGTACAGTAATGTGTTTTGACCCCATTACATAAAGAGTAATATCATAGATACAATAATTTTCATAATAGTTTTTTTTTTTTTTTGAGAAATGATTACAACATGCTGCTAACTCCGCAGTTCGAACTATTTCCTCCCTATACCTCCAAGCACTTTGTACATGGGGAGGTGTCAATTCAACAACAAGACATCTGACAATTTTCATAATAGTTAAGCTAACAAGTTTTTATTGATTTTCATTTAGGTTCACAATTAATGTAAATTTTTTACTTATTAATAATAAATTTCCACTTCGACAATCATGAATAGTTGAATACCTCTATAATTTATTTTTTTGGGTTCTCTAAGATTTATTGTTATGCAAAAGGTTTGAATTATCTTCCGAAATTATTTTCTTCTTATTACTTTTCCTAGTAGGACATTACGTTTTTATTGATTGTATCATCTTCTAATCATATATCCTAAACGCTAATGACCAATTGCATCATGGATTTTGTCTCGTTAGTTTTATTCTTTGGGTACTTTCTCTGTTTCTCATCATGCCCATTGCCCTATGTCTATGTCTTCACAAACATACTCTTTGCCAGATTTTTATCTTGTTAAGTACGCAATCACCGCAAAGTATTTGTCTGGACACCCAGCAAGAGTTGGAAGTTAGCACTTTTATCATGATTGTTTTCGAAAGTCTCAACTCTGAACCGATTACTTTTCCACCAAGACGGGTTAATCAATCTCCAATTTAATTTAATAGCCCTCTCTTATTATTATGATTATATTAACAAGTCTCTTTAGTTCAATTATTAATAAACAATTTTAAAAAAGTTTTGAAACCACTTTCATAAGAAATATAAAAAGTTGTAAAAAACATTAATTGTTTTTTTTTTTTCTAAGTTTCTAAAAATAGTTTTAAAATCAATATCATTAAAGTATTCATTAACGTTTTCTTATTATTATTGTTATAAACACGATTATGTAAGTTAATTTGGATAAGCGCGTGTTGTATGGATGTGTGCTAAATCTAACCTCAAGTATTTTTTTAGGTCAAAATATTTTTTAGAGAGATCCAATTGTAACTCAAACTATTTTTTAGAGTATAATATAAATGCTACTAGCATATTTTTATGTTCAATCAAAACTTGTTTATATTCATTTCTTTAATAAAAGAGTCAAACTCAAGCCTAATGTTTAAAATAAATTGTTAATAGAGTCAAGTTCAAATATAATGATATATACTATTTTTAATTTTTTTCAAACTTTAATAGTATAATGTAATATTATATATTTTTAAATTTATTTTTTTTAAATTAAATCTTTATAAAATGAATCTTATTTTGAAAAAAAAATAATTTTTAACTTATGACATTCGTTCTTAATGATTATTTTTTGTCATCAAAATAAAATTTATACTACATCCTAACAACTATCCTTAAGATGTAGTACAAGTTACAATAGGTAGTGGTACAAGTTGTGCATGTATGTTGAATCTACTAATATTATTATCATCCCTATTCAATTTCAGGATGGACCTTGAGTAGTTTTGAATGGAGGGTGCGGAATGAAACACGCGCGACAAATGTTGATGACACTAGATGGTGGCAGTCAGCGAAGAATAATAGCCGGAGGATGATTGCAATGACCGAAGGATGTTCGTACCGTGGCTGCTGATATTGGCAAATGAAGATGTCACAATTTGCTGGATGATGGCAGCATATGCACAAAACCCTAGGTCTGACGTTGCTATTATAACAAGCCAGAGTCCATACAGAGTCTTTTGGGTAAATATTGGTAAAAATGAAGTTTTTTGGGGTTATAGTCACTGTTCGAAGTTATTTGGAAAAATGAGGAGAGAGAGTGAATTTCGGCAACAGTGTTGCCGAAATTCGAAGAAAAGTATGAGAGAGAAATCCAAACTGAGGAGAGAGAAATTTTGAGAATTTCGCGGGTGTTGCGAAATTCCTTCGCCCAAACCCCAGGCATTCATGAGTGCCCATGCGCGTGAGTGCCAAAAGGAAAAAATAAAAAAGGTTTGTGGCAATCCCATTGCCGAAAATGGAGGGAAAAGAAAAAAAAAAAAAAAAAAAGAGGAATTGTGGCAATGGTATTGCCGAAATAGGGGGGAAGGAAAAAAAAAAAAAGTGGCCATGTAGTGCCGAAATAGGAAGAAAAAAAAAAGGAAAATTCGCAATGGGTTGCCGTAATTGGGGTAAAAAAAAATTTGCCATGTAGTGCCAAAATAGGAAAAAAAAAAGAAAAAAGAGGAAATGTGACAATGGGATTGCCGAAATAGGGGGAAAGAAAAAAAAACAAATGTGGCACTACATAGCCACCTTTTTTTTTTTTTTTTTTAGCGCCCCTATTTCGGCAACCCCATTGCCAATTTTCCTTTTTTGTTTTGTTTTTTTTCTTCTTCTTTCCCCCCTATTTCGGCAAGCCCATTGCCAATTTTTTTTTTTTTTTTTTTTTTTTTTTTTTTTCCTTTCCCCCCTATTTCGGCAACCCATTGCCAATTTTCTTTTTTTTTCTTTTTTTTTTCTTTTCTTTCCCCACTATTTCGGCAACCCCATTGCCAATTTTCCTTTTTTTTTTTTTTTTTTTTTTTTTTTCCCCCCTATTTCGGCAACCCCATTGCCAATTTTCTTTTTCTTTTTTTTTTTTTTTTTTTTCCTTTCCCCCCTATTTCGGCAACCCATTGTCAATTTTCCTTTTTTTTTTTCCCCTATTCGGCAACCCCATTGCCAATTTTCCTTTTTTTTTTTCCTATTTTGGCACTACATGGCCACTTTTTTTTTTCCCCCTATTTCGGCAACCCATTGCGAATTTTCCTTTTTTTTTTTCCTATTTCGGCACTACATGGCCACTTTTTTTTTTTTTTTTCTTTTTGTTTCCCCCCTATTTCGGCAATCCCATTCTTTGTAATTCTCTCTTTTTTTTTTTTTTTTCTTTTCCCACCCGTTTCGGCAATGGGATTTCCCCAAACCTTTTTTATTTTTTCCGTTTGGCACTCACGCGCATGGGCACTCGTGAAGCGGGACGGGGTTTGGGAGGGAAGGAATTTCGGCAACACCGTTGCCGAAATTCTCAAAATTTCTCTCTCCTCATTGGATTTTCTCTCTCATACTTTTCGAATTTCGGCAACACTGTTGCCGAAATTCACTCTCTCTCCTCATTTTTCCAAATAACTTCGAACAGTGACTATAACCCCAAAAAACTTCATTTTTACCAATATTTACCCAAAAGACTCGCCGAAATAGGGGGGAAAGGAAAAAAAAAAAAAAAAAAAAAATAGGAAAATTGGCAATGGGCTTGCCGAAATCGGGGGCAAAAAAAAAAAAAAAAAAAAAAAAAAAAGGAAAATTGGCAATGGGGTTGCCGAAATAGGGGAGAGAAAAAAAAAAAAAAAAGGTGGCTATGTAGTGCCACATTTGTTTTTTTTTCTTTCCCCCTATTTCGGCAATCCCATTGTCACATTTCCTCTTTTTTCTTTTTTTTTTTTCCTATTTTGGCACTACATGGCTACTTTTTTTTTTCCCCCTATTTCGGCAACCCATTGCGAATTTTCCTTTTTTTTTTTTCCTATTTCGGCACTACATGGCCACTTTTTTTTTTTTTCCTTTTTCTTTTTCTTTCCCCCCCTATTTCGGCAATCTCATTGCTGTAATTCTCTCTTCTTTTTTTTTTTTTTTTTTTTTTCTTTTCCCTCCATTTTCGGCAATGGGATTGCCACAAACCTTTTTTATTTTTTCCTTTTGGCACTCACGCGCATGGGCACTCAGTGAAGCGGGCAGGGTTTGGGCAGAAGGAATTTCGGCAACACTGTTGCGGAAATTCTCAAAATTTCTCTCTCCTCAGTTTGGATTTTCTCTCTCATACTTTTCTTCGAATTTCGGCAACACTGTTGCCGAAATTCACTCTCTCTCCTCATTTTTCCAAATAACTTCGAACAGTGACTATAACCCCAAAAAACTTCATTTTTACCAATATTTACCCAAAAGACTCCATGCATGGGTGCCTTTGAGTTTCTTCGGTTATGTTGGTTACTATAAGATATGGCTTCAGGCCGGCCTTAAGGCTAAGCCACTTTGGCCATCACTTAGAGCTTCTTATTAAAGAAAGATTTCGAATTTTAGGGTAAAAATTAGTATATTGTTTTCGAAAAAAAAAAAAATGTTTTTGGAAATATAGATTTTTTTTTTTTTAAAAAACTTTTAAGAAGTTCCAAATAATTAAGTAATACTAGAGACAATACAACTTTAAATATATGAGTCCTATAAATATATGTCATTAATCACAAGAAATAATTTAGATAGGAAAATGTAAGAAATATATATTGTAAGTTTTACTTCAAAGACCTTTACAAATTGATGTGACAATTAATATGATTTGTGGACATCAACAACTTATTAAGTGCATTTTTGAAATACTTTTTGTGATAAATGATACGTCTTTGTAAGCCTCATTTTGTAAAATTTATAATATCTCTAACATCATTCATTCAAATACATATTTATTATCTTCTTGAAGTGTCACTAATCACATTCATTACTACACGTTTCTAATGGCATGTTTGGTAGACTGTAATAGGCGCTATAATATAATAGTTATTATATGGTTTAGTTATTCTTTAGTTTAGTTATGTTTTTATTATAAGAAATAATAATTCCTTATGAATAACTATTCTTCAAAATGAGGAATAATTATTCCTCTTTAAAAGATTCTATTAGTTATTCCTTACAAACTGCAATAATTTCAAAACTTAATATATTTCAAAAATAAACAAACTTTTCATATACATCTAACAATTATAAAAATAAAAAATTATAAAAAATAAAACATTTTATAATTGTATGAGTAAGAAATTTCCTAAAATAAATGTTAAGTTTCATTATAATGTTATAATTTACAACCAAACTAATGAATAGGTTTAGTTATTATATTACAACACATTTGATTCTTAGTAATAAAAATTACAATTCCTATCGTAATCCTCATTTAGTATACAAAATGTACCCTAAGTGTTTTTGTAATAAAATTTGTTATAACTTTAGCATTTTCCAAAAAAATAAAAAAGCATATTACAAAATAAAAAGAATATAGTTGTAAGGGCACAATTTGAGCTCAAACCCACAATCAGAAGGGAATGGACCTGAAAGCCTTTTTACAATGAAATTTGTAGAGAGTGGGTTTGAAATCTAGATTCTAATGATGTTTAAATAACAAAGAATGATGGGCTTTGGGCCCAATGACACTTACAAGGAGTTGTTTATATGAATATGAATTAAAAACTTCTCCTTAGACACAATCCGAGGATAGTTTATATTATTATTTCTCAAGATAGATTACAATTGTGGATAGTCAGGTTTTTAGTGTCCTTTTTCTTTTTCTCTTCCAAAAAATCCCCCTCTTACCGAAGGTCCATTCTCCCTTTTATACTCCCTTCTTCTTCTTCCCCTTCTCATCATTCACCTCATGGTTAGACCGCTGGTTTTGATACTTGTCTCATCCACCTTCCCTGAAGTCTTTGGAGATAGGGGCCAAGTTTCAAGCCTGATGTTCAGGTCTCATTTCTCCATTAATGCGGCCAGAATATCAGTTGCAAAGCATTTAATGCGGGGCGGTAGTAACAGTTTTATCTTAGATATTCCACCGTTTTTCTTCTTATCCCCCACGTATACCATGTCTTCTCTATCCTATAGGAATTTCTAGAACATAGCCTGTGGATATCAAACAATCCTTCTCCTACCTCAGCTTCACCTCGCCGAGGACACAATCTTCCTCGGACATATTTATTCAGACATTATCTCTTCTTTACCTAGTATTTTCTTATGAGTTAATATTTATACACACTCGGACCATTCCACCTCCTCAGACTGAGCTTCTAGCCCAAAAAATACTCTTGTGCCACCCCACATATATTCCCATATAAATATATCGTCTTAGGCCTCCGAATTTGTTGGGCCGCCCCTGTATGGCTTGTTGTGTACCATGGTGTTTTTCATGAATACAACAAACATATTGAGATCAATTGTCATTTGTTTATCCCCACTCCCCTATATATATGTATGTGCGTGTTGCTCAAAAAAAAAAAAAATTTGTCGTTTGCTTGGCACCATCTCCTTTTGAGCATGCTACAACTTCATTTTGTCTCTTTGTAGGATTAATTTGTAGGCATCTTCACTAAGTCTCATTCATTGGCAGATTTATATAGCAATGTCAACTCTAGGGTTTTGAGACTGTATTAGAAATGTTACATATTTGACTACAAAAACCTTACAATATGATGTGTCGCTAATTAGAAAGAGAGTAATTAAAGTATTTGTTTATTATGTTATTGTTGAAGTGACTCAATCACATTTTAATTATGAAATTAGTAAATTGTAAACTTAAAAGTAAAATTGATAATAATTATAACATTTTCTGTTTTCAATTATCTTAAAGAAAAGATTATTTATATGCATTCACTAAATTAAGATAAAGGTTATACAATTAATATTATAATTTGAGTTTTTTTAAAGAAACTTACAGCGGTGTATATCCCGTGTGTGTGGTAATACTTTAGTATTCTAAAAAAAAAAAAAAATTATAGTTTGGGTTGGAAAAGAAAGTTTTTTTTTATTTTATTCCCCACCCTCAGATGAAAATAGATCCGTTCTTGCATTCAGTTCCAATAGGTTTACACAGAATATCACTCTATCTGGTACCATCTTTCTTCAGCTTTGACAAAACTCCATCTGAGATTACATAAAAAAAGATTCTACACATATTTACCTTGCAAGTATTTATTCTCGTGGGTTCGTTTTCCACAAACCAAGAGGGACAAAGATCGCAAAGGAAACAGCACCATTTATTCATTCTTCAGACAAATAGTACTGGACTATCACATTTATTGTCAATTCCAACACGCGTATGTGCACACAACACAAACATGGTCTGAACAAAATGCTATTGTGAGAAAATGATGGAGCTCTACAACCCTTTTTATACATATTTATTTTATGGAATGGATCTCTACAACTTGGTACAACCAGCTAGGTCTTATTTTCCCATGTCTTTGTCATTCACTCGTGCACCATGCAGACCATAATAAATAGGAAAAACAGTAGCCATTAATTACCAACATAATGTAGTAACTATCTAACACACATATATTAACCAGTTACCATTTCCACCATAATGTAGTAATTAACTATCTAACACACACAAATATATATTAACCATGCATCTAATCTAACATACACATCTGATCACTTGACGTGGGGTTCTTAGCTTTGTTTATTTCTGCAGAGGCAGAAACTCAAAGTACTGGCTTGGAGCAAGCTCGTTGTCCCTAGTTTTGTTAGGCACTAGTTTGATGTCCTCTTCTGTGAAACCAATATTATTGCCATCACAATCACAATGATCATCACCATATAATGGAAAGAGTTTAAGGGTTTTAAACTCTCTTCTTTGATCCTCAGGGTCGGGGAAACCTTCCCTTAATGATAAAACATGAGCCATCTCCTTATCTTGACTCGTAGCTTGCCTTTCTACTGTTCTCCTCTTTTGTGATACTCTCCCCTCAAATTGAATCCGCCCAAGTGATATTTTCTCTGCTTTTGCTGCTCTATGCACCAAAGCAGATTCCTGAAAATCACGAATAATAGATGTTAGAATGATAGTTAATGGTTTAATGAATAAATTTCATTGTTTCAAAAACCATATAGTTTAAAATATTTCTAAAAGGTCCTCCCGGATAGAAAATACTGACAAAACAGAATTCATGAATCCAAGTCAATTTGATGATGTGAAGTCTATTATGCGGCACGAAAATTTTGAACAATTTCAAAATTATATAGACTAGAGTGAAATATTTTAAAGTATAATAACAATTTTGAAATAAAGATAAAAATTAAGGATCAAATATACAATTTAACCTAATTTAAACTTGCGGAGCATGTGATAGTTTATTATGGTAATAGAATAGATTATTTATGTTTTGAACATTGTCTTCAATTTGAAAAAGATAAAAATTTTACCGCAAGTCCACTCTACGTTTGCACGTGATGGAAGAATTATAATAATATTTTAATCACGATTTTTTTTTACTCCTTTCAAATTGTTTAATTTTTTTGGACAAATGATAGTTTATCAACGACAGTTAAGTGATTAAATTCACACTTAGTCCAAAAAAGTTCTCAAATCTTACACGCAGCCCCAACAAAAAGTAAGGAATACAAGTTCTACTTCCCAACATCCAAAAGGCCTTGTTGCTTTCTCTTATTCTTTTCGCTTCTAATTATAGATTTTTAGGGCATCTAATTTTCTTTTGGGTATAACTTTCAGCTAAAGTCAAGAATATTATACAAAAGATGTGTTCAGATACTGCTTATTTACTAAAAATCAAAAATTTATTGCTAAAAATGTTGTAATAAAATAATTTTTAAAAATGTGAATAGTACTGTGAGACTTAAATTTACCTAAAAATTTGTGAAAAAATAAATTTGATAATACGTGAACAGTACTATCGAGACCCACTAAAAAAAGTGAACGCGTAAATTGGACAAAACATCCCATCCAAAAGCACGCAAAGTACATAGATAAAGATGACTGGCGGACCTCTATAAGTCTTCTGCAGTTTAAAAGAGGTGCCCACTTCTTTGCCTGCTCAACTTTATAAACTTTCCTCTCCATCACTGTAGACAATCAGAAACAAAGCAAATTCAATTTTACACATCTCAAAGATTAAAACCACATATAAAAGAATAAAAAAAAAGGGACAAAAAGTTAAGGATTAATGTGTTTTCATAAAATAGTTTTTAAACACTATTTTTGGAGGACAAAAGGAAAACTCACAAATAAGATACTTTTATTAATATAAAACTATTTTAGGAAAATTATTCATTTTGATTCTCTTTTCTTGAAAATAAGATGCATATGTTTTCAAGAATAATTATCTCAAAACAGTTCACTTTCCGTTTTTTTTTTTTTTTAAAGAAAAAGTTTTTTGTTTTTAAAGTGGAAATCGAAAGCCCTTTAACCTAGCTTCTCTCTCTCTCTCTCTCTTGTATTTATTTGGTCACTATTGTGATGTATGCCATGTTCTAGATCAATAAATGGTGCAATAAAAATATCATAATTGAATCACAAGTTCTGCATCTTTTTCTTTTTCTCAATTTTTGGATTTTCATAAGTCCAACCTCATCACCTTCTAACTCATACTTTTACCACCATATTAAACTATGATAGTTGTTGTTTACCAATAATTATATATATATATATATGTATGTATGTATATATAATTGTTGTGTGAGCATTAAGGGTATGGTATCTAAGAAAATGATGAAAAAATTGGATATGGTTATAAAAAAATGTACATATATATAATTGATTGGTACCTGGTTCTTTCTTAACTAGACTGTTACAATCATGTTGTTGCACTTGTAAGTGTGAAGCCAGTTCCCGCCTGCGTTTCTGCCTCTCTCTCGCTTTGTGATTTTGAAACCAGTAGAAAACATTCTTCCCTTCAACCTTACCAAACCTTCGAAGATATGCTGCAATCTGTTGGATCTGATCAGCTGTTGGAGTTCGTGTTCCATGTTGATACAACTCTTGAAGGACTAGTATCTGCTCCGGAGTTGGACTCCACCGTGAACTTGCCAACGGTTTTGTGTTAAAATTTGTCTCAATTTGTTGAGTTACATAAGCTGTAAGGATAACAAAGTCATATGCATGTGAGTGAAAGAAAATAACCAATGCTTGCTACAACTATATAAGTACATCAAATATAAGGAAAATTAGGAATAAAAAACGTGTAATAATAAAGTAAGACATGCCCCCATTGTTGTAGAATAGTAAATTACTACTTATCTCAAAAGTTTTAAAATAATTTTTTTGTTACTTCCATTACATAAATTAATAGTTCAAGCCACATTCAAAATTAGGGTATTTTCCATATTTATAGAAACTTATATTCTTCGACTATTATTCTAAAGAGAGAGAGAGAGACATGGATTCAACCCTTTTGTTCTATTCACACAAGCACAAAAATGGGAAAGAATTGAGAAAAATAATGTCGCATATACCTGGATGGTGATTCACTGAGAAAAGATTGGTGTAATGAGTAGAATCACAGTAAAGAGGGGTTAATATTGGACTGATTGACATAGGCTTTGGAACAAGGGGTCGAAGTTTAAGACCAGTGAATGAGTTAGACACATTAAACTCTTTACCATCACCACAACCCATTATCCACTTTGTGAATCACTGCAATGAAGCTATGCCCTCTCTCCTTCTCCCTAGAGAAATGTCATATACATTCCAAGGTTTGAGTAGAAGATATGAATCCTGGCAACCCCAAAAAAAGAAGAAGAGAAAGGAGTATGTAAGAGAATGAAGAATGAGAATGAAAAAAGTTGGATTTCAAATTAGAGACAAGAAAGTGTAAAGTAGCAAGCAAGACAGTAGCTAGGTTGACCAAGCTTTCATATATATATGTGTGTGAGTGAGAGAGAGAGAGAGAGAGAGAGAGAGATAAAAGGTTCAAAACTCGTACATACAAGAAAAAGAGAGAGAGAGAGAGAGGGACAAGAGAGGTATGCAATAGGAGGACAAAGCTAAAGAATGGGTGCAGTGAAGCGTGGAATTCTGAGAGAGAGATATTGGGAGGCGAGGAGGTATAAAAAGGACGTGACCATAATGATAGTGTTGTATCATAAAAGCCCTATTCGAAACACACCACACTATTATTGTTTAATTACACTGTCTTGTGCCTTTCACTCTTCTCAATTTATACTGTTTGCTTCAATATTTTCTCTCCTTCAATTCTCTCTCTCTCTCACACACACACACACACACACACACAATCAAACACACACAGATTACCAATAGTATATTCTGTGGGCATCCGTGAAGGCATGAACTCTTCCTATGTCCATATATTGTATAACAAAATGTTGGATGATTGCCCCACAATTGTGTGATAGGGCCCCATGCATTATACTTTTTGTGGCTATTTTCTTTTCACATAGCTTACAAATGATAGTCAATTTTTTTAATTTTCTTCTTCAATATCATCATATTATTATTATTATTATTATTATGAGAGGCGTTACGTCCACAATATTTTTACAATATTTTCACAACAAATCATAGGTGGTTAGTTGTTATTGGTTCAAATTTGAACTTAACACTAAGATTACTTTTTTGTTCCAACAATAATGACCAGTAACAGCCTACCACTTAAAATTTGTTGTAAAAATATTGTGAAAATATTGTGGACATATTATTTCTCTATTATTATTATTGTTGTTGTTGTTGTTGTTGTTTACGTAATAATGATAGAAATGTTATTACGTACAACATTTATATCTCTTTTCCTTTCCAACATCAAAGTTTGGACTCAACCCGACAAACCACAACATAACTAATTAATATGCTATAATAGAGGTATTCTGAGATGGCAATTGTCCAAAAACATATGGAGATGGACAATCATATAAGTGAGGGTGAATTTATTCTACAAAGGATGTGTATCTTTAAAAAAAAAAAAAATAATAAATAAATAATAATAATAATAAAGGGGTTCAAATCCAAGTTTCTCTTATGGAGAAAATCAAGTAATGTCATTGAATCATAAGATTTTTAACCAAGAATTTCGATTTTGATAACTATAGGAGTACCAAAAAAATATATATGGAATTAGGGGGGGCATATAGCTAGATATACAAATAATCATGAGAGGACATCCCAATAATGTCTACGCGTAAGTGTTAAGTTGAGAACTAAAAGAGCTAGCTAGCTCCATCCTCACAATAATGTCAATACGTGTGTTTGTTAACCATGCAATAAGGTTGTCCAATGAAAAGGAAAGCTTGGTACCAAATCACACAATCATGTTGTCGATCGATCGTGTTGCCTCTCTAATTAGTTCCATACATGAGTTTTCTCATTACTCCATTTGTTCAATCATATTTATTATCTCTTCGTCTTAGCCAACACCAACCTGACTTGCTCCTCAACTCTTAACTATAGTCATAACTCATAACTCATAAATATGGCAAAATGATTTTGCACGCTTCTGTCTTGGTGTCTATCGACCATATCTGGAAATCATTATTGTTGGATTTATTTCGGTTGGACGTTATAAGTACTGTTAAATTATTTGTACTTGCTAACTTAAATATGGTTGACATATATGTATATATATACTTGTTTTCTACGTACGTATGAGGTAAAATTACCATCTCACCAATAAGATGTTTGAATTAGTGCATGACAAATAGGCAAAGCTCTTGTGTGACGCAAACCATGATTACAAAATTATTGGAAAGGTTAGCTTAGCCTAGCCTCTAGGTATGAGCTGGTATCATAGAGATAAAATTGAATATGATAAGCCATTAATATATAACTAATTGTGCACGTCAGATAGCCCCTACTTACACTCAAAAAGTCCAAACTTGATTAACGAGGAATTTGATCCTATTCAATCCCCTGTAGACCTACCCAACAGGGTGGCTTTAACACTCAAAAAGTCCAAACTTGATTAAGGAGGAATTTGATCCTATTCAATCCCCTATAGACCTACCCAACAGGGTGGCTTTTGCCTTTCGATTTTGCAAAGTTGGCTTTTACATTTGGATTTAGGATCTTCTTTATAAATCTACTTTTACTATGATTCATATTAAATGTTACAAGTCTAAATGCATATTTAATATCACCTAATGTAACACCAAATACATTTTACTAGATGTAAGTGCACAATTTGTACCCTGACCCAACTGCGTGATGGGTTCAAGTCCAAAAAGCCTTATACAATCAAATTTGTAGAGCGTGGACTCGAAACCTAGGTTTTATGGATATTTGACAACAGATGGTGGGCTAGATTGCCACTATCTACACAATCGATGGATAAAAATAACGGAAAATCCTCCTCGGACGTAAGCCGAAGATGTCTTATATTGCTTTTCCTTCTTCCAACAATAGATTAAAATTAAAGATGATGCGTACAGTACTCTCTTTTCTTTTTCTTTCTCCCTCGGTCCCCAGCTCTAGTTCCTTTCTCATTCTTTTATATCATTCTTCTTCTTCCCTTCATCTTCCACGTGTAACACAAATCGCCAAGTTGGATACTTGTCTCATCCGCCACCCTCTTGAAGTCTTCAAATAATTGCTGTAAGGCTGGTCATTATTATTCAGAAGTCATTTCCCCATTAATGCGGCTAGAGAGGTAGGTGCAGAGTCTTTAATGCGGCGGTAGCAGCTTTCCTTAAGATATTTCCTATCCATTCTCCCCTTCTGCTCTCTTGTAGAACACATCATCATACACCAAACCTCCTAGAATCTCCTTCTAAACACCGTAACATATCATCCGATTTGTACCTGACCTAGCCGAGGAGATGCCCTTCCTCGGACAAGCCCCTCTAACCTTTTTGCAAATAACCCGCTTGTGGGCTTTAAGGCTTTGCTCGGACAGACTAGTACCCCGAACCCGGCCCAAGGCCCATGAACATATTTTAAACAATCTGACCCCACATTAGATATAAGAAATAAAATATGACTGGGACTCTATTTACATGTCCTTTATTCACATAGAAGTCGTGGGTCCAAACCATGGCCATTTTCAAAGAAATTAACATTAAATTTAGAAGTCAGAACATTTTGCGGGGTTTAACAAAGTGTGCAAGATGTAACAAGCATGCTTTCATTTAGCAATTACATGTATAATATATATCCTAGATGAACTTAGAATTATTGTCCAATTTTCAAGAGATAATAGAATTCCCAAAAAGATGAAACATCTCGTCTTTGACACTGCTCAACTGTGATCTAAAAGTACAATAGTTGCCACTGTTCTACAAAAAAAATATTCCATTCACTTCAAAGAAGGAATTTTATCCAATCTCAAATCCAAACTTGACAAGGAGAAATTTGATCCTATTCAATCCTCAATAGAGTTGCCCAACAGGCGTGCAGAAACCTTGAACTTTATTTTCGATTCTGCAGAAGGTCTATTATCTTTGATGGTGAGGAAGAATTGCCCTTAATCCACATATAAGTCTTTAAAAAACATGCACAATGTAACAGACATACTTCCATCTAGGAGTTACAGTCTGTTGAGGCTCATTTTTTGAAAAAGCCCACCAGTAGGAAGAAGCCCAACAATATGAGCAAGAATGGAGTTAGTGAATTGATAGGAAGGAACCATTAACGGTAGGAATAATAGATCATAGGCCCATAAAATAAATAAATAGATCTTGAGAAAAGCATATGGGTC
The DNA here is from genome assembly GCF_040712315.1 of Castanea sativa. NCBI lineage: Eukaryota > Viridiplantae > Streptophyta > Magnoliopsida > Fagales > Fagaceae > Castanea > Castanea sativa. Next base: position 55,531,472 of record NC_134020.1, read on the forward strand.
CAGAAGAGCCCAAAAGGAGGAAGTAGTAAACCCATGGGCATTATGTAATGAAAAAAAAACAAGAATAGGCCACAGCAAGCCCGATGTAATGAAGTAAGAAAGAAAGGGATTGAGGGAAACCCCATCAGCTCCAAGGATGAAGGATGAAGGATAAAGTAATTGGGCTAAGGAAGCCCAAAAGAGTTAGCAAAGTGTCCATAGGAATATAGAATTAGCAAATGGGCCAAGGATGCCCAAGGAGAAAGAAATGGGACAAAAGAGCCTACAAACAATGTAACAGATTGGGAAAACAGTGTAACATAAATGACCATACAAAGTCATTGAAAGAAGGCTGGGCAGCAGGCCCAAAAAGGCCCAGCAAAAACGGGTCTAATAATACCATGGCAAGAATAGCAGTATAGTGTGGCAAAAATGACATCAAGACTACGGGTGAAGCAAGAAATGGACTAAAAAGAGAAACCCAAATAAGGCCCAACCCTTGAAAAGAAGCAGGCCAATAAGGAATGAAAGACCAGAAGATGGTTCACACCATAAAAGGTCAAGGATGGGCGGCCGAACGCACAGATGAGTCCCAGACCACGGCAAACGCATGAGCAGCAAACAGGTTTTAAATGTACACAAGAAGTGGAGCACGCCCAAGACCCAGGCCCTACCAGCCTGTACCTAGCCAATACAAGAGTGGTGGGTCATGGGTCAAAGGTAAGAGAGGGTATGGTCTAGCGGTGGGGAGAAGGGAAAGCCTATTCTGGGGTTCCTCCTCAAGCTCTTTTGGGGGAAATGTCCTGCTGAGATAACATACCACCCAAAAGAGGGAGGATGAGCTGGAACCATTAGGTGCATGCCATGAGGGATAGGAAGAGAGAACACCCACACCGTGGCAGATGAGAAGGCCACAGTGAGCAAACAAACAAAACAACCTTCTTTGTCTGGTAATGGGGAGTGTCATAGCCAGCACAGGTAAGTGGTGGTGGTTGGGGCACTGACAGACCAGTGATAGTTGGTAAGGACACTCAGACTAGACAAAGATTGTTAATGGGTAAAATGGTAAAGAAACAGTTGTGGCAGGTAGTATATAAAGAGCATTTGCCGTGCATAGTAAAGGGGGGGGGGGGAAAATGGTAACAATCACCACAAGAGTGATTACCATTATGCCGCACAAAAAAGCACAAAAGAAAAGAGAGAAAACAAAAAGGGAGAAATTGAAATAATAAAACAGGGAAAAGAAACAGAGAGATAAGAGAAAAAGAGCAAGAGAGATTAGAATGGTAGGCATGCACCAATGAGTTTTCTCCTTCTCTCCCTCTTAAAGCCTACCCTCTGTTAAGAAATACTTTTGGGCACAAGCCATTCAGGTCTGCTCCCTCAAAGTGTGTAATTTCCGCGGCAAGATGCTCCTGCGAGGTTACCCACATTGAGGAAACGGTTCCCTCCTTGACCACAACTCTGTAACTAAACTAAATGTGGCAAACTAGTCATATTCTTCTTTGACTTTACTGATTATCGTTATATTCTCTCCTCCAGTCTTTATTATTATTCTTACAACTTGTTCTTTTATTTTATTGTTGCGAAATATTGTTTATTTAGTTTGCCTAATAATAATGTATCTCGCTTATCATTGTTTTGTTTCACCCATTCCACCACAACTTTCTTCTGTGGTCGTTTCGCCTGCCATGGGCATGTGACAATAGTTTCGGCAAACGGGGACATAGTTTGTACGCAAGCCGGATCAAAATGAGTTGCAGTTGAGCCGGTCCTGACTCTCTTATCCAGAATACTTGAGCTCAATACAGCAGGAGACAGTCTAGTCCAAAATCACAAAAAGGCCCACCACACATAGATACAATATATATTCTAGATGAACTAATAATGATAGTCCGAATTTGCAAGAGATAATCAAGTAGAAGAAACATTTCTTCTCTTTGACATTGGTCAATGGTGATCTAAAGTACAATAGTTGCCACTGTTTTACGAGAAATATTCCATTCCAGTATAGTTACATTGCAATTCTAGTAAAATGAAGTGTATTTGGAGAGCAAAGATCATAGAACTGATGCAGTTTAAATACATGAACTACACTAACTGATCAAGACAACAAATCCCTCCATTACCTCTCAACCTGCAGATTTACTCACAATTGAAGTTGGAAATCTTTCTCCCAAGAATATGATGCAGCTCTATGGATGAATTAGATACAAGGAATTCATATAAAATATACAACTACTCAAGAAGCTTATTCAAGGTGCCAACACCAACTGCTGCAGCGAGATGCCAGGCAGCATGAATGTATGGAGTCCTAGGAAAAACATCATCAGCAATAAAAAGTACACCGCCCAACAGTGATGACATCTTATGCACATTGTGGGCCGTCCTCAAATCTGGATCTTTTGATGCTCTTTTTGCAAATACTACCTGGAATAAAACAAGGCAAAATTATTTTAGCTAAACAAAAGTAAACGCTCAGGGGGATGGAAATTTTAAAATAATAATAATAATAATAATAATAAAATCTGATTTGGATATTAAATATATGAGATGATGTTGGTAAATTATGTCTAGTAGAGATTTTAGAATGGATGCTAAATACATAGCCACTACATTTCAGTCAGCTAGTTCTGATATGGGATACATAATTTTATGTGAACAAACTAAGAGGCATGTATGTAGTGGGTTTTCACTCTTCAAACTGACTTCATATTGTTTGAATAATGAATATTAGTCATGTTAAGTTGAAGTAATGACTAGGCTATCATACCATGTAGCATACAACAAGGATTCATTCTCTGGCCAGGTTTTGAGCTCAGTGTAACATTTCATACCGTTCAAAATGTGCTAATCATGTTCAGCTCTAGTGATTACTGATTACTAGCCTATCATAGACTGTAGACCACAAAAATACTTTATAATCTGGTCAGGTCACAGGAAAACAGTACATAGTCAGAAATAAAACTCGACAGAAATTGTGGTTCCAAATTAGTGGATGAACCCCTAAATGTTGTAGTTACATGTGGATTTTGATTGTCATTAAACAAAGAAAGTTTTAATTTTGAATAAGTAACCCACCAAAAGAAGTTACTTTGACGGCAGAACAATATGGTCAAATCCAAACTGCATTACCTTGTAAAATGATTAAGAAGCTCTTGAGCACTGATATTTATCAGCTAAGCCACAACTAAAATTAGGCTAAAATGCACTTTACATTTTAAGTTCCTCAACTTTCAAAATTTGCAATTTACTCCATCAAATATTAAATATAATGATGTCATGTGCCCCTTCCATTATTCTCCGTCACATTTTCGCCATTAACCAGCCCAAAATTGACTTTTTTCCCCCTATTTTTGGTTCCAAAAGATATTGTTTTTGGATGGGTTAATGAATTTAAAAGATTCTAATGGATGTCAATGGAATAGGCATGTTGACATTGTTGTAATACTCAAGGGTGTAACACACAAGTTTTCATAGTCAAAGGACTGATTTAGAAGTGGTTCCAAACTTAAGGGTGTAAATAGTATTTAGCCTAAAAATTATGGGGTCTAATATATGAAAAAAGAGTGTCAAAGATCAAAAACAGTGAATTACCTCCATCATCCCTGTATGAACAGCCGAAACCATTAGAGGCTGGACAGGTAGAAGAAATGCCGATGCTGCCATCAAAAACTTTGGGTTGTCACCTCTGAGGGCTCTTGATAGACACTGACAAAATGTTTACCAGTTTTCAGTTTTATGTATAAGTGAGCAATTGAAAGAACTTGAAGAAGAATGTGAGCTGGTGGAGCTAATTGTTTGCAAAGAAACAAAAAAAAACTTATAATGTGTGATGTGTGCATACATATACATGCATGCATAAAATATATCAGTTTTCTTATATAGATGTACAAATACATGCATTGGTAAGTTAAGCCAATTTCTTCATTTTTCATAATAAAATAATTTCTGTGCAATTAATCATGAAAGTCATCTTTTCTAGGAAATAAGGAGAATGACTTAACATATGGGAGAACTGACACTAAGTTAACTTCAAAGCTGAAGTTGAGTTTAATTGTTTAAGTAATTCACATAGGTTAATGCGGCACATTGATTTAGCATTATAGTTAATGTTTCTCGCTAGTTTGAGACACACACAAGCAACTTGTACGTGGACTAGCACAAACTAAACCAGATCAGTCAAAAGAAAATACTAGATCAAGACTGAATCATCAAGTATACACACACTGATACGCACATTAGCTCTGCTAATTTTGATATACAAGGTCAAGATTCATGAATCTCAAAGAATTATACAATTCAAAGCAGGTGTGCTGCAATACTTTTTCTGCATAGAAATCCTATTAAATTTTCATTCTAGCAGATGTTATAAAATCATGCGATGACATCAATCAGCCACATGTTTTTTCACTTTGAAAATTCCGAGTGATTAGCAAACTATATTATTAGTTTCGACTTACTACTGTTGCTGTGGCTATCATTGTATAATCAGCCCATCTCAAATACTGCCTCAGTTTTCCTCTTGAAGTGTGGTACAAACTTGAGGCAACTCCAACTCCAATTAATGAATTAGCATACAGCTTAGTGCTCATGCTCTTTCTGCATTCCAGTCAAGCAAATAAAACAAATATTAGAAGATTCATTTAAAAAAAAAATTATGCTTATCAACTAAATTGCAGCAAAATTTCACCTTGGGGCCTGGATTCCAAGAGCTATGAAAGGAAGTGAAGTAAGGACATTAGCCACTGTTTCTGAAAGATTCTGATCACCTAGCAAAAGTTAGCAAACATATTAATTTTTTCACAAGAGATTGGGCAGCCTGACATGCAAAAACAAAGTTAGAGAAAAGGGTATTTCTCTTTGCAATACCTTGAATACATCCCTGGATGGGCCTCAAACAGGCTGGTCTACGCTGCCATACCCATCTGGAGATGTAAACAAAAAATTAGTGCGGCTCATGCTGCATCAACTTTGCATGCAAACCACTATGTAAAGGAAAATGTAGATAGCAATGAGACTTCAAAAATGGGGGAATGAATCACAAGAATTACTTATACATATTAGTAATTAATTTTCCTATCTTTGATAAATTATTCTAATTACTTAACAATGTCTGAATACTTTAAAGCATATGTCAATAAGCAACTCTTTATTCCTTAAATTTTCACTCACTGCATCAATAGGCACTGATTTACTTCAATAATCGAAGTTCTATTGTTTGACTGAAGAAAATCTCCATCTTTAGTAGTCTCTTCCAATGCAAATGGTGAATGAGGCACCACATGCACCCCATGGACGCCCTCTAGGGCTCTGCTTGTATTCAATGTACTCTGTGGACACATAGGCTTTGCAGTAAAAAATTGAATCAATTCAATTGCCAGAAAGAACTTGCTGGCATCAATTGGAACGGAACAAGTGTGACCAGAGAAACTGAATATATTGTTTGATCTTGATTCTGTAATGGTACAAAACAGCAGAACACATTGAAATTGAAAATTAGCCAGAGCTTCAATTGAACAATGCAAGTCAAAATTTCTGCAATATCCAATATTCCACAACTTAATTAATGAACTGTAACATGGAATATATTGCTATTCAAAGAAGTACACTGTATAGTTGCTTCGGTGTTCAAAATATCAGTTCTAATTATAACTAAGCCCATTGAAAAAGCTAGTCATAGCTTTACCATTCTTTGGCAGCCATAAGCACTACTGAATTTTAGAGGGTCTACATTTATGGCCCACTTACAACATATAATACAGACATACAAACATAATCAACAATTCACTATATATCAATTACGGTTGTGCAAGGAAGAGAGAAAGTTGAAATTTTTAACTTTTTTACATAAGAAACTAACTGAACAGTTGGTCTTTTGAGCTCAAATTTAATCGTATGACCCACCAAATAAGCCTTTACATTCCCAATGAAGTGTGTGCCTTGATTAGCATGATACATTTGAAAGAATAAAAGGGAGAACAAGGTACTAAGAAACAAAGTTGCCTCTTGGCAAAGTTAAACTTCAGCTATCCAATCAATCAATATAAATTGGATCCAGATGCAACTTTTTTCAACACCCACCCATATACACAAAACCCAAAATTTAAGAATTCCACCTGATTTCTTCAAAAAATTGTTTTTCAGATCACTATGCCGCATTTTGTCGAACATATTATAAGCACTTCCTCATCCCACCAACACACACTCAAGACCAAACCCATTAACCTATTTTTTTTCCTTATAAAAACCATTCAATCTTTAAATTCATCTCTTTTATTAAAGACCCATAAAGCTAAAATAGAAATCAAAAACAAAATCTTTGATGGGTCCAATTAGTCAGCAACATCACATAAATACATACATAAGAATACCAACATATTAAACTACCAACTGCCATGCATACACATATATTCAGAGAGAGAGAGAGAGACAGAGAGAGAACCTGGTGAAGCTGAGGATAGAAGCACCAATGGGGTTGGGTTTGTGTATATATATAAGAGAATAAGAGTAGTGATATGAGAGAAGAGAGAAGGTGGTGGTTGATTCAGTTGAAAAGGGCAGAGTCTAGTTTTATAGAGAGGCCAAAAAAGAAAAGAGAATATAGGAAGCGGGAGATGCGCATTAGTCTAAGAATCTTCCTCATGGCCTGTGCGCATATTCCACACGGCTAATACTAGTATGCCATTTTAGAAAGTTAAAAGCCGTAGACAACCCAAATTCAACTTTATTTGTTCCGCTTGAAACGGAGACAATCTATATGGCAAGAAAAATGAGTAAGTCTAGTACCCATTAATTTTCACAATTTTGTCACAACTTTGCCACATAATGAGCTATAAGTGGTGAAAATAAAATGGTAAATCCATGATTTCACCGCTCACGAGTCACTACGCTACAAAGTTGTGAAAATTGATATGATGCTAAACTTTGAAACTGAGAGAATCTATCTTTCTTGCCAGGAAAAAAAAAATTGCTAGAGTAACATACTTGTTTTAAAATTTTGTTTTCAAAATTATACATTGTTATTAGTAAGTGAAAATATAATGTTATCACTGCATAACCTTGATGCGATGGTCACTCCACAAGTATAAATATTTATGAGGTGTGGGGGGCAAGGGTCAGAGTTCAAGTCTCTAGGAGAGAGATTTTACACACATATACACTTAGATTAGGTTAAAGTAAAATTTCTATTATATATATATATATATATATATATATATATATAGGCGCCCAAGGTTTAAAGCATGTTTGACATATAGCGTTACGAAACATACAAAATACAAAATCTTAATTGCAAGAAGAATAATGTTACTAACACAAATTATTTTATAAACTTTTATTAGGACAAATTTTTATTAATTGTCAGTTAACTAACTATTTGTAAGTGCACAATTGCACCTGGTCCCAAGAACAGTTATGGGCTCAGGCCCAATGAGCCTTAAATAATATGAAGTTGTAGAGCGTGGGCTTGAAACCCAGGTTAGAAGTGTGTGAGGATTAAATGACAAACTAAAGATTGCAAGTACTTGGAAACAATAAGGAATATTGTAAATCAGCTTCCTCGGATGTAAGCCGAGAATTGTTCTTATATTATATCTTTCTCTTTGTTTCTTTTTCCTTTTAGGTTACAAAAAGTCCGTCCCCTTTTTGTGTTCTAGGTTGCCCCTTAAATACTCCTCTCTTTGATACTTTGTACACGTGTTGTCCCATCTCCCCCTTAACCTAGATATTTCTTTTCTCAGTGCCTTTGAATAGTAACCAGAAGTTTCCCTTCCACTGTTCAGGTGTCACTTCCCCATTAATGCGGCCAGGGTAGTAGGTGCAGGGTCTTTAATGCGGATGTGGCAACCTTTATCCTTGACATTTCTCCAACACCGGTGCTTCTGGGGCATTCTAGGGTTCCCCCTTTTAACCATTGGCCTTAACCGTGTCATCCCCTAATCTTTACTATGAAATCCCGAGTTCTTCGGTGTCCATCCGAGGGTAAGTTCACCCTCGGCTGAATCCTCGGATCCTCGGCGTATGGGCCGACCCATAGTACTAACAAATTCTAAACCCAGGAGCAGGTCGGCCTTCCTTAACACGGCCCAAAAGGCCCACATTCCCATCAGGATCTTTTTACCCCCACACTATTAACATCATATATAATTTGTTAGTAAATTATACTTTTTAAAATTTCGGTTTACTTTTGACTGTGAGCACGTAGCTTTTTGTTGTCCTTTATTGCTCAATGACATGTAGCTTTGATGTCCAAACACTAGCTAATATCAGTGTCCTTGCCAAGGGAAAAATATACTCTGTTCATAATTTTGATGTCCTCATGTTGCTTTGTCTATTCACACACACACATTTTCTAATGTTTCCATTATATTGTGCTGAAAGGTTTGGGGTTGGAAAAATAAGTATGGTAGCACCATTTTACAATAGTTACGTCGCTTGGGTGCCTGGTGACACAAGGACATTGAGTCCTCTGCTCTACTAGTTGTGGATAAAGCATACCATTCTTAATTAGTTTTTTTTTTTTTTTTCATGTCAGATTCAGTCATGAATCTCTTATTTTTTTTCTTCTTCCCCCACTCTTGGAGTGATTTTTGCTTATTTTTCTTGAATTAGTGCTTCACAATGGATGAGAAAAGCTCAAGAGCTCTGACAGACGCTTTTGTTAGACTTCACGAGAAAAAGCTTATTTATAGGTATGCTTTGACACCAAGAAAAGTTGTGCGTTCTTTATCATGGTGGTTGTTCCTTCAAACTTCGGTTTTTTTTATTTTTTATAAATCACTTGCTTCAAGTTCTCACTTCAAAGTTTTGACCTAAATTTGGATACAGTCAGCCCTTGTGAAATTAGATACCTGATAATTTTTTTTTTCAATCACATGCTTCAAGTTCTATTCTATATACGAATCTATACATAATTTTTGTGTAAATGAGTAGCATAAACAAATGCGAATTTGATAACAAATACATCTATCAATTAAAGTTATAAAACTAGTTGAAGTTGTTTGTAAGTAATACCACTCTTGCTAATAGGTTATATATGTAGCGTTGAGTAGCTTATATCTTGTGACCATTGAGATTTTCTTTACATCAATTGTATGATAGATATGGAAAAGAAATGGAAAGACAGTAAAACATGGGACATATTATCTGGCACATTTGCAGCTTCTAACATGTAGGCATCAAGAAATAACGGCATAGGATGAGGGCCATATTACATAAGAAAAAATTTTCATTCAAGAAAAAAATTTATTGCAACATATTACATAAGAGCTTATATCTTGTGACCATTGAGATTTTCTTTACATCAATTGTATGATAGATATGGAAAAGAAATGGAAAGACAGTAAAACATGGGACATATTACCTGGCACATTTGCAGCTTCTAACATGTAGGCATCAAGAAATAATGGCATAGGATGAGGGCCATATTACATAAGAAAAAATTTTCATTCAAGAAAAAAATTTATTGCAACATATTACATAAGAGCTTATATCTTGTGACCATTGAGATTTTCTTTACATCAATTGTATGATAGATATGGAAAAGAAATGGAAAGACAGTAAAACATGGGACATATTATCTGGCACATTTGCAGCTTCTAACATGTAGGCATCAAGAAATAACGGCATAGGATGAGGGCCATATTACATAAGAAAAAATTTTCATTCAAGAAAAAAATTTATTGCAACATATTACATAAGAGCTTTACAAATATATTATTGTATTCGGTGCAATAAATGAACAGTTAAATTGTATTTTACTTTCATGAGTTCCTTGGTGTTAGTTACAGAGGGGGAACCCCATTGTTTGCTTAGTGCTATAGTAAGTACTAAGTAGTTATTTACATTTCAATGTTATTTGGGGGTTGTGGTTGGTGAGCTCACTTTCGAATTTTGGCTTCTTCTTCAACTGTTCTTCTTTACATGCTTTTTGCTTTTTGTTGTTGTTGTTGTTGTTGGAATGTTTTTAATTGGAGCTGAGATTGGCAGTGGCTTGATAATGTTTTCATATTTTGCTGATATTCCTATTCTAAATGCATCACAGTAATTTGTGAATACATGGGTGTGAGCGACCGCGACCCCGGCCTGCCAATTTTTTCTCAAACTGAGTCTAACTCGTGTGAACGGGTGGGATCGTGATGCTCAAAATGAATGAATTCACAGTAAAATGTACTCCCCCTTAGATCGAGGGTTTTACATGGAGTCGCCACTTATTTAATTTAAATGGAAAAATAAGAAAACCTTCAATATAAAAAATGCTTCTGTTGTATTAATATATATGACAATTTACATCAACTGTGTAACAAAAATTTACAATGTTTTTTGTCCTACATACAATCTAAGAAAAATAAATTACATTGCTTTATTTCCTAGTTACAATCTAAAAAATGTGAAATTGCATATACAATAACATAGTCTAGAACCCTTGATCTTGGTTCGGATGCTAATTTACGAGATGGGAAGGGATTAAGCACCCATCTCGCCCGTTAAAACCGGTCTCCTACGTTAAGGTGGCCAACATCATGTCATGTCAAACAAATACAAACAATATGTCAGACAAACATATTAATTTGCAAGAATTGTAAGCAATATATGTTAGGGGAATCTGACATAAATAGGGGGAAAAAAAAGAAATTTGTTAGATAACAATTTTAATGTCAAGAAAGCATGAAGGTAGTGCCATGTTCATCCAAGAAATCAATGCAAACAAAGAATTCCTAGCCTAGATATGTTCATTTAAGTGTGTGAAGAAAAAAAAAATTGTCATGTTATTTGTCATCAACATAATTGCAAAGAGAAAAAAAAAAAAAACATTTAAGCATATTTGATTATCCAAGCAATTATGAAAAGAAGTAAAGGAAAATCCCCTAGACATGTTCATCTAGAGAAAATCAAAATACTTAAACATGTTTGTTCAAGTATTTAACAAAGTAAAACAACTGCCTAGACATGTTCATCTAAGTATTCAAGAGAAAGTTGTGTTTTAGCCTAGAAGTGTTCATCTAAGCATGTAAAATGAATATCAATGAGACATATAGGCATGTTCATCCAAGCATATCATGAAAGAAACAAATAATGACTTGTTAAACATTTATTCAAGCATGTGTAGAAAGTTAAGAACATAATTAACTACTTACTAGCATAGAATATAAATTAAAAGAGGGAAGTGACCACTTAAAGGGCTAGGAAGAAAGCAAGGAAGTACTCAACTACAACCAAAGTAAGAACAATGGTTGCACAACAGTTTTTCTTTTCTGCTTTCTCACTAGCTGTCCAGAGGGAATTCGGGGTCTAGAAAATGGAAAAGATCTTCTCTATTTATAGGGGAAGGGATGACTTAGCTTTAAAGCTAAATTATTAGCTTTCTTCTGAAACTAATGGAGGAGATAAACCTGTTTAAATGAGCTAGAACGGATTTGGCGTTGATCCCTATTTGAATTTTGAAAGGAAGTTGAAGATGATGTTGAACTTGTGTTATCCTCTGCACCTGTTTTGTATTTTAGCTCTAACTTTCTGCTCAAAACTCCAATTGATTCAAAATTGGTGTTTCTGAAAGGAAATTCAATTCTCTACAACTTTTCCAGAAATAGAGAAAACCAATTTTCAACGTTTTTCAGGCTAAAAATGTGATTTAAGTTGCCGCTGAAAATAGTTACGTTTTTTTAGCGTTTTTTTTTTGTTTTTTTGAAATGTTTCAAAGAATGTATCTGTTTTCCTATCCAACTTGTTTTTCAAAAGCTTTCTTCTAAAGCTAAGGGAGGGAATAAGCCTATTAGATAAGCTTGATCAGATTAGGTGTTGATCCTCATTTGAAATTTTGAAAGAAAATTGAAGATAATGCTGAATTTATGTTATCTTCTACACCTCTTTCGTATTTTGGCCATAACTTTTTGCTCAAAATTCCAATTTATTCGGAATTGGTGTTTTTGGAAAGGAAATTTAACTCTCTACACCCTTTCCAGAAATAGAGGAAATCAAATTTCAACGTTTTCCAAACCAAAAATGTGATTCAAGTTTCTGCTGAAGATAATAACGTTTTTTGAGCATTTTTCTTCTTTTCTTTTTTTTTTTTTTTTTTTTTTTCATGGATCATATCTTTCTCTCTCCAAATTGTTTTTTCAAAAGAGCTGATAAGATGCAATAAAGAAAAACATTTTTTATTTTTTTAAAAAATAATAATAAATAAAATGAAATCCAATCGAAACTCACTCTTAATTAATTTTAAATTAATCCTTGTTGGAACCAATCAAAATTAAGTGTTTAAGATAGGACGTGATTGGGCCCATTGTGTAGGTGAGGCATGATCATTGAAAATTGATTGTATGATAACTTTTAATCAGGTGGTCCGATCAAAATCCATGACATATCATTATGATCGTTAGAGCATCAAGATTTTTTTTTAATCACAAATCTGAAGATCTACCAATTGGTTAAATACAAGTTGTAAAATGGGGTGTCAACAAAGGGTTTTAGAAATAACTATACATTAATTTTGTCTATTTTAAAATTATATAGTATGATGATGTCAAGTTTGCCTTTCTGTAAGTGTTTCCACCACTTAAAAACAAAAAAGTGAGTTTATTTCACACATACTATTGTTACTTGAAAATCATAGGAGAAATATATGGATTAGGTAGTAAAGATTTTAAGTATTTATATAGCCTTAGGATTATCAATGTGTGCACCTGCCTTTTTTTTTTTTTTTTTTTTTTTTTTTTTTTTTTTTTTTTTCATTTTGTGGCATCTTACTTGATGATTATATAGCCTTAGGATTATCAATATAGCCTTGTAGACTGGCATTTGCCATCTGGCCAAGGAAAAAAAAAAAAGAAAAAAGAAAAGAAGAAGGGTTATAGCCGTGTTTTTCAAATGTGGCTATAGCTGTACCCTATAGCCGTTTTTTATAAATGCGGCTAAAGTATGTTCTATAGCCATGTTTTTAAAAACACGGCCATTGGTCTTGGCCTATAGCCACATTTGTAAAAAAGTAGCTATAGACCCCTCAGACATGTACTTACGAGTTTAAGTGCACTGTTGAAAACGCGGCTATAAGACTTTTTTTTTTTTTTTGTAGTGTTAGTGAGAGAGATGGTTCTCAACACGGCTAGGGCCAGAGGAGAAAAGGGTTGGTTTGGGCTGGACCCGTTTCTTTAGTGGGTTTTTTACCCGTTTATCTTAATGGGATTTGGGCCAGGTGTGCCCTAGGCCCAATCCGAGGGTCATCTCCATTTTGAACCCAATTAGCTCATTGGCTTATATGTCTTGGGCTTAGTTTGCTCCCTAGCACTTATCCTTGGCCCACATTTCCCTTTTAACCCATCTCATATTTTATAACTGACAGCCTACTTTGGTTTTAAATCCACTTCATGTTTTCAAACACACTTTCAGCCCATTCTTTTAAATAAAAAGGGAGCTCATGCATGTTTTCTTTATTAAAATGCCATCTTTTCTTTATTTGCTAGTTTTGTTACATTATTTTTAATCCCTTTTCTCATATTTGCATATTCACATATTTTACTATGTTTTCATTTTATCATGTTTGCATCTAAATACGTATTTTCTCATATTTGCATATGAATTCATAAATTTCCAAAAATCATGTTTTAATCCCAAAAATCATGTTTTTATCCCAAAAATTCATGTTTTTATCCCAAATTTCCCTAAATCTTGTTTTTGTCCATAAATTTCCCATAATCACATTTTGGCCTTGGCCTTTCTCTAAAATTCACATTTTAATCCAAAGTTTACAAAATTACGTCTTGACCCCAATTCTCTCTAAAATTGCAATAAAGCCCTCCATCTTTTCAAAAATCACAAAGGGGCTCCCGAACCCTTTGGAAGTTGTTCGAAGGCATTTAAACAACTTCCAAGGTCTTTCAATCATCTTTAAATCCACACTTTCTGCTTATCTTCATTTGGAATAATTGATTTGCACCTTGTGTGATATCTGCATGCCATGTATAGGTTTACATACTCACATGTTTGCTTCCATGCTTCTTACCCCATCTATGCTTCTTACCCCATCTATGCTTAGATCTACATGCTCACATGCTTGATATCATGTCTATGGTTATACCTTGCTTAGATCTACATGTTTGTATGCATGTTCTATGCTCCTACACCTATGTTTATGCCTTCACATGCTTGGATTTTAGCTTCACATGTTCTATGCTTGGATCTTTATGCCTTCACATGTCTATGGCTATACCTTGCTTTGATTTTAGCTTTGCCTTCACATGTTTATGTTTTATGCTTGGATTAATAAAATCAACTAAAAACAGGTGACTAATCACACCTTAAAAAAACCCAATGATTGGTGGCGACTCCACTCACATTTGGTAATCACCTAAAATTTGGCCTAAATTCCTGCCATAACGCCAAAGCTAGACCTACCTTCTTCCACCAAGAGAGAAAGAGAGCACCCGAAGCTCCGCGTGAAACACACGTGCGCAACCACTATTAAGAGGGGCCCCGCACGTTGGAGTTGTCGCCAAGGTGGGTGGTCGAACGAGGGCTCGCAATGATAGTTGCGGTTTTTCCGCTATAGTCCTAATCAAGGCTGGGCGTCGACATCAGTTCCTAGGGGATGGACGAAACTTAATGCAGATGGGTCAGTGTTTGGGAACCCGATAAAGGCAGGGGGTATCCTAAGGTGTAGCAATGGAGATTGGTTAGCTGGGTTTGCCCAAAAACTCGAGAACACTACAAGTACTGTTGCTGAACTGTGGGCACTGAAGGATGGGCTTATCGTGGCCAAGCAGTTGGGAATTGAGAATATTTGTATTGAAATGAAGCTGAGTTTATTGTTCATCTTGTTTCAAGTCCTTTAGTGGTCAATCTAATGCTTGAACCTCTCTTAACTGATTGCAGAAACCTGATAAAGACCTTTCCTAATCACTCGGTGACGCATGTGTTTAGAGAAGCTAATTGATGTGCTGATCGTCTTGCTTGTATGGGAGCAGAGCTTAACTCTGATTTTCAATTTTTGTATAACCCACCGGATGTGTTGGTTGATTTGCTGGCTAGAGAGAAAGCCAGATTTGTTTGTTGTAACAGACTTACTGTTTAGTAGTATTAATTCCAAGCATCATTTACCAACAAAAAAAAAAAAAAATTAACATGTATATTATGTCTATCTCTTACGAATATCCTCTTATGGCAAAAATTATACTAGTAGAAGAGCTGAATTTAAATATTGAATAAATAAAACAAATTACAAATCACTATCAAAACTAATTGATAAATACTGAGATTCCAATTGCTTGCAACTATATATGGTTCAACACAAAAAATCGATTTTTCTATGTAGGCTGCCGTTTTTGTACTTTCTGACTGACTTTGACCATCATTGACACAATTTAATTAATTAATTAGGTAGAAAGACAAGAAAAGAAGATAGACCATGCATGAAACGTCTAACCTATTACATACTAGCATATAACCCACACTATGTGCAGGGCTTGTATTTTTATTCTTTTTTTTTTTTTTTGATAAACAGACTAGAACTTTTATTAAATCAATGCACAAGATACATCATGGAGAAGAAAACAAAGGATTTTCTTCCATCCAAGCTAAATAGTTATAAATGCCTAAAACATATTTTGCTAAAAGATAAGCAGGCTTATTGCCTTACTGATGAACATGAGAGAAATGAACATTGCAAAACTCAAGACTTGCAGCTAATATTCCATACACCACAGGTGCCACTGAAGATGGAGCTGGAACATTCTCACACAAAGATTGAACAATATAAAAGAGTCTCCCTCCAAAACAAAGTCCAAAATACCAACTTTCTTTGCAAACAGCAAACCCAATTCAAATGCTTTAGCCTTAACTTCAATAGCTCCCAACGATGCTTGAATTTTTTTACATAAATCAACAATGAACTTATCTTCATGATCTTGGATAATAACCCCTACCCCAGCAGCTTTTTGTGAAGAAAAAATAGCCCCATCCACATTGACCTTATAGGCCAGAGCTATTGGAGGAGTTGACTGCTACTACCCTTGCTAGGAACTATCAATCCTTGCTTAAAACCACATTGACCACAGACCCACACCATCCAATCTCTATATGATTTCGTGTCCACGAGGAAGACAATTTTGGGCTTCTCTATCCTAACTACCTTCTTCAAGGCATTAACTGTATGAGGGTTCCTAAGCATCTGGCAATTCCAACTTAAAAGACTCATTATTCCTAGTAGGGTTGCTTAGCAACCTCCACCGATCCCAAATGTGTGGCTAAAAGAACACTAAGCTTTTTAGTTTCCTCAACAAACTTCACCTTCTTATCTGTAGATGAAGAGGACACACTCCTAGTGAGTTTTCTATTTGAACTCACTTGAACTTTGGAATTCTAGTCCAAGTCCGAAGTTTACCAATACAAGTTTTCCTAACTTTATCTTGCTTCTCACAACCCATATTAAAATAAACTCCACTATTAGCCAAATCTTGTATAGATGATAATCTCCAAATCTTGTATAACCACCATATTCTCGATAGGCTCTTTCTCCACCTTTTCTGGCATGCTAATAGATGATAAACTACCAACAACTTCCACTTCTGACTCACCAACATTTAAATTTGAATTTAGGCCCCCAAGACCTTCAGATAATTCACTATCAATCTCTCTCAGAGTATTCTCAATTTAGATGATATAGAATGGTACAAAATGAAAGGAGTATTAGTGGTATTACTCCTATTACAACTTATTATCTTAAAAAAACTATTGCCAAGATCCTAATTCAAGTAGCATCTCATTTGTATTTTCAATGGAAACATATAAGTTCAAATCTCCCTCTTCATGGTAATTGTGAATTATAATACATACATACATACATATATATATATATATATATAAATATATAACTTTGAAAAATATAATTAAAACAAATTGTCCCTAGTATTTTCTTTTGGGTGGGAGATGGAGATGGTGGCGTTGTTGGACACCAACCTAATTTTCCCGAGCCCTAGCATGGGCAGGACTTGAGGCTAGTATTGGATTAATTCAGTGGCCCAAAAACCCTTGTCCAGTGTTTGGATTATTTCTTTCATCAAGGGACCACTTTGTTGAACTCTCTTTAAATGACTAATTAATTGCCTTGGTCGATTCTTGCCTGGCCCACTCTTGGTCCTAGTATAAGAGAAATAATTAGGCTCACTGATTCGGGATGATAAAAATTAGGTTCTATTAACCTTGGGCTGAAAGGTCACTTCCCAATTTAGCTTTGCCGCCTAGGCATCTCTTTGAATTTGCTGCTGGCCCGGCCCATCATATGGTCCATGATTATTTGTTCTTTAAAATCGCAATTCTGTTTTGGTCATGAACCATATTCATCGAATGATTGAATCAATTTTACTGAAGAATTTGTTTTTGTTTCTTTAATTTATCATTTTATTTTGTTAATTTTACATTTTATTTAGCTAACTAATAGGGGCTGCTAGCCTAGATTTGTAAAAGCTCACTTGAATACAAAGGCCTGTAGTCGAACTATATCACTAATGCGAATACTCTAACATAAGGAATCAAGCCACTAAGTAAAATGATTGTTTCTATAGGTGTCTTATTAATAAGTACCCTAAGGGTGCAAGTTAAAAATTAATAAATACTAAATTATGAGCTGTAATTATGGTTTTAAAAACTAAATTGGACTGATTGGTTCAATCGGAAACTGAGCAGTAATCTAGTTTAATAAAAACCCTAAAACCGATATAAAACTGGTCAAAACCGACCAAAAGTGGTCAAAAGCTGAGAATCGATACTAAAAACAATTTATTGACAATACCGATTTTTAAAATTAGGACTCTAATTGACATTTCTTTAAAAAAAAAAAAAATACAGTTATTAATAATTCATTAGCTTACATGCACAAATTTATTGTGGGAATGTGTGTTTTGTATATGTGTTAGGTCCATGAACTATTTTAGGAAAGTTTTAATATTATTTTTATAAAAAATATAAAAAAGTTATTAAAAAAATCAATTACATTTTTTCATATAAAATTTTTAAATTTTTTTTCTAAACCAATGCTGTTAAGACATCAATTAACTTTAACCATATATAATAAGTTGTTCTAAAATTGAGTTGGGATAGCTTATAACTACAATTTATCCGACCATAAATTTATGAATATTTGATACGGACTTCTCCAAAGCACCCATGATTATAGCTGTCATTCCCCATTTTAGTATAGCTGCACTGGTCAATATTTCTCTGCTATCATACGTACTTT
The DNA here is from genome assembly GCF_040712315.1 of Castanea sativa. NCBI lineage: Eukaryota > Viridiplantae > Streptophyta > Magnoliopsida > Fagales > Fagaceae > Castanea > Castanea sativa. The sequence goes on from NC_134020.1 coordinate 55,549,683, forward strand.
GATTGTGAGTGATCATCACACGGTTCCTATAATCATAACTATGACAAAACACCTAATGGCATATATCTCTGGAAATCCCAAGTTTTTGAAATTTGCGAGTTACATCCACACACAGTTACTCCATTCTATTACTCCTGAAGTAAATGTTTCTATTAGCCTGCCAACGAAATAGATTTCTTTATGCCGTATCTGAGAAAAAAAAAAAAATTTCTTGTAACCTTTTACAGAAAAGAATTTGAATTCAGAAAAATATAGTAGCATTTTCTCATCTTTTTTTTTTTTTTTTTTTTGACATGGCAAATGGGTGAGTTAGAGTCGGGTCAAGTTGGTTAGGTTGACCTATATTTTTCGCATTTTTTTTATAAAAAGAAAACATGTATTTGATGCAGCAAATTACTTAATATAAAATGCAATACTTTAAATTCACCACTCATATCATGAAGAGCTCAGCTAAACAAATTAATATTTGTTTAATAGTTTTAAAATTATACAAATCTCAACATTACTAATCAAAACAAAATAGTACAAAGGATAAGTAAAACAAATACACAAGTTTTATTTCTACACAATATCAACATCCCAAAACATAAACAAAATTGCAAATGCCTTATTGGATAACTAATTTGACAAAAAATAAAAACATATAAGAATTTTACATTCTTGAAAACTAATTTTATAATCTATTATCAATTGTGGTTGACACTCTATTTCAATTCGAGGATAAACATTAAAATTTGATTGTTTGCTTATTTATGCATGATCTCTTTCATGAATTTTATGTCATTATTAAACAACTCACACTATAGGAAATATCATAATTTATTTTGAAAAGTTGTTTATTTTGGCACTCCACAAACATTGAGTTTTTTTTTTTTTTTGGCTTTCAAAGAAAAAAAAAACATATATTGAGATTTTGTAACAGCTTATTTCATTAGATTATGTGACTTATTTTGTTTATTGTGTAAAAGTGTAACTTTATTTCGAAAGAGACTAAGCTTTGAAAAGTTTAGGGGCTGTTTGGTTTTAAAAAAGTCATCACTCATCACTTATCACTCAATTTTCATCACTCATCACTTAAAATACCCCAATTTTCTAAAGGTGGCACGTTTGGCACACTGTTTCCAACTTCTCATTACTCAATTTTTTGTACTTTTTGTGGGACCCATACTTGAGCACCATGTCATAAGTTCTGTTAGCCTACCCGCCTCACCCTCATTTCATTTCATTTTCTTCACTGCTCATTTCCCCTTCAGTCACCATTGCCCTGTTACTCTCCTAAAACACAAACCCGAACCCCGTTAAGATAGAAGACACTCGGACTTGCGGCACCGATCTGCACCGTCACTAGGGCCGCTTGATCTCCTCCGACATGTAGCAGCGGCGCCAATCTCCCACCTTCTCAACCAGCGGCGCTAATGAAGTGTGAAGAAACGTGACCCATTTCCACATTTTATCGATGTTGATTTTCAAAACCCCGAGGCTTGATTTTTCATAGATCCCTTAAGTTTTATCGGTGAAATTTGTAAAGATATTTTGTGGGGATTGTTCTGTTTGAAAAGTTTGTTTCTTGATTTTTTTTATGGGTCTGAGACTAAGATGATGGTGCTGACGGTGGAGTCCAGAAGGATGGAGAAGAAAAACAGCAATACCCACACACAAACATCCTTCCCGGTCATGGCTCTCTCTCTCTTTGTGTCTCTTTTTCTCTTTGCTTTGGTTGTTCTACTTGTGGAAACTGTTTGGACTTCGAAAAGGATCTGTAAAAAAGAAAATATAACACCAAAAATATTTTGTGATGAGAAAGGCGAAAATGAAGAAAAAAAAAAAAGAGAAAGAATTGACTTGCTTGCAGCGAAGAATAGAGAAAGAAGAGAAACAAAAAGAAAGAAAAGTGGAGAAGAAAGGAAAAAAAAAAAGAAAAAAGAAAAGGGGAGAGTGACTGGTGGGAGAGAGAAGGAAAGTCTGACTTGACAAGACTAGTGGATCCCAATAGTGTGTGTTTATTTACAAAAATGTCATAGAAACTCAATTTTCATAACTTGAAAACACATTTAAGTGTTTTCAGTTTCTATAACTCATCACTCAAAAACCAGAGAATTGAGTAATGGAAACAAAAATTGAAAACAAATCCAAACAAACTCCTTTGCTATGAGACCCACCAATTTTGAGTTATGAGTGATGGAAAACAACAAATCCAAACAACCCTTAATATTTCGTTTTTAGATGGAAATTTAGCTGAATCAAGGTTGTATAACTATTTGAGTATTTGGGCAAAGATAATTGATATTTTCCTTTCATGATTTGACTAGTAAGTTGTTAGGTATATATCGATTTTAATAAAGTCCAAAGGAGAAATGTTAAAAATGAGATTTATGATGGGTGAGAGAGAGAAGGAAAGTCTGACTTGACAAGACTAGTGGGTCTTAGTAGTGTGTGTTTATTTACCAAAATGTCATAGAAACTCAATTTCTATAATTTGAAAACCCCTAAAATGTGTTTTTAGTTTCTATAATTCATCACTCAAAATTCAGAAAATTAAGTAATGGAAACAAAAACTGAAAACAAATCCAAACAAACCCCTCTGCTATGAGACCCACCAATTTAAATTATGAGTGATGAAAAACAACAAATCCAAACAAGCCTTAATATTTCGTTTTTAGATAGAAATTTAGCTGAATCAAGGCTGTATAACTATTTGAGTATTTGGGCAAAGATGAGTGATATTTTCCTTTCATGATTTGACTAGTAACTTGTTAGGTATATATCGATTTTAATAAAGTCCAAAGGAGAAATGTTAAAAATGAGATTTATGATGCTGCTGCATGCGGGTCCTACAAATTGATATCCCTAACATATTACAATTTACAAAACCATTAACACAGAGTAGAGAGTAGAGACACAAGTTGGTGCTGATGCAATTAAGTCGAACCCCAGCTGACTTAGGAAATGCTGATGAGACGCTGAAATGGAAGCACAGAACAAAAGGGGCAATTCAGTCATCAGCAGAGAAGAAAAATATGTAGTAAATTGAAACCAATGCATGATAGCATATCTTTGTAGCCAGAGATTTTTACAATTAAGTAAACAAATTTGCTGTCAAAAAGCCAAAATGGCCGGTAGTACCATTCTTCTGTTTACCAACGTCAAATACTCTCTCTAAATTTGAATATATCCCGGAGACAACGGCTATTAATACTTGACAGTCCCACACTCTCTCCAACCCAACAGTGAGAGAAATTTATATATAAAATAACTATATAAAATTAAACCAAAAAACAAAAAGCAAGAAGAAAAACCCAAAGCTGCAGTGTTGGTTTACTAGTTTGTGTGAGTAAAAGGTGCGAAGTCCGAAGATTCAGAAAGTGAAATAAGAAATATTAGAAGGTTCCAGGAATCAAGGGTCAAGCTCATGTGACTAGACCCATAAGATAAGGAAGTACTAAAGCAACAAGGTCATTTCTTTCTTTCTTTCTTTCTTCTGCTACTCTCTGAATTAACCAAAACCCCACTTCCTTTTACACTGTATACAGTGAGTTAGAGATCTCTTTGAGCATCTTATGGTCATCCATTTTCCACTACAACAACTACAATGATAGTTCCTTCGGAAGCTTGTGCAAGAGCAAGAGGAACAAGACATGCTAGAGCTCCTACAACACCAACAACAACTACTAGTAGTGCAATTTTGCTCTTGTGGGTCATCTTAATTTTCACTCAAATAAGTTTTTGTTTGGCTGCTGATGAAGAAGTTGGTAAGTTCATTAGGTCTCCGCCGAGGAAAGATCGTTTTTCTCAGACACCATTGTTTCATGCACCTTCAACTTCTTCAAGTAGTACTTCTCCAGGTCAAGCTGGTGCGGCCACCATTAATGGAGATTCAGACACAGTATATGGGGACGAGAAGAGAATAATTCATACGGGTCCAAATCCTCTTCACAACTAGTGAAAAAAAAAAAATGAAAAACCACTGGTGGGTTTTGCTTTTGCTTTTAATGCTACAGCAAAATTTAAAGTGGGGAAATGTTTGTAAGATCTTTCTGTTATCAGCTTTTTGTTCCTTTTTCACTTATTATTTGTATTAGAATGAGAGCATAGCTTTAGCCTTTTCAGTGTGAGTTTAATGACGTTATGGGGCAGTGAAGCAATGGTGAGAAAGAACTGTTGAGAAAGAGGGGGAAAAAGCTGGACAACGAATAGGCTAGCGTTAATGCTCTTGCTTCTTTTGCAGTCTTCTTTTTTTCTGTACCTTCTGTTAAAACTTTCTTGAATTTAATTGGTGCAGTTACTGTTTATTATTTTACTACTTTTTTAGTTTGTTTTGCCTGAATATTATCCGAGCACCTCACTAAACTTGGTAAAGTATTTGATTATCACTATTGAATGCCTTTTGGTCAATTATTTAAAGTTTTTTCAATTAAATTCAACTGTATGCATGGTTGTATTTTTTTTCTTTTTTAAAGAAAAATATGCATGGTTGTATTGATTATTGAATACATAATTGAATTTAATTGTTTTTGAAAAAAAAATATTTTTACCATATTAGTTAAAAGATGCTAGCATCATTAATATGCCATAGAAATTAAGATTAAATCTTTTAACACGTATGGGCCTGTTTAGGTAATCATATATGGTGGGGTATTTTATCGAGTTAAAGTTTCTTCCCTTACCTGGTGACAATGAAATTCTTGCTACTGACTTGATAAACTTCACGCAGTGCTAGGCTAGGCAATTCCTACATGTATTACCCTTCACCTAGAGAGTGCATGCCCAATGAAATTGGGTATCAGAAGTAACTAGTATTTGCATGTCATTTCCCATTTATTTTAGAAGTGAGAAGAGTGAGCCCAAATATCTGGTCCTCTCTTTCTGGTTGTCTGTGTTATGCATTGGCATTAGCACCAAAAAAGAAAACAAAAAGTGGAACATGGTAAAATTGAGGCATTATTATCCAGGATAGTATTAAATTAGACTCTTTTTAGTCTTTCAAAACAAAAATTAGGTCCTTTTTAGGTGTAAATAAGAGTGCTGATGATTGAAAATTGATTTATTATCAACTTTGTTAGGGAGGCTGTCTGACTAATTTGACATATCCATAAAACACTTAGGGTTTGTTCGGTAACGTTGTTATAGTAACTTTATTTGTATTTTTTGAAAATACATATAGGTGAAAAAGTGTGTGAAAATACGTGTAATATTGTTTAAAAACTGAAAATATGTGTTTAAACACATGTACCAAACGATACCATAATCTTGTTACTCTAGTAACTAATCACTCAACATATGAGAATAATTTTAAACCAATTTCCCCAATTTTAATAACATAACTGATAATTAGTATATAATAAAAATAATGTCGATAATATAACTTCTCACATTGATACAATATTATGAAAAAAAAAGAGGAAAATATTGGTGTTTATGTTATTATTTTTAGTAAAACCACAAACAAACCAAAGAGAAAACAAAAGGTCTTGACCTTTTTTGATCGGATGAATCAGCATATAACATGGGAGAAACATGGTTGCTGTGGTCTTTGAGCCAGAGAGAGAGAGAGAGAGAGTTTGACACTGGCTAACTTTGGTTTAAAGTATTGGGCTATTTGGCTAGTTGTGGGACTCGTTTTATAATTAATTATACCTAGAAGCTCCCATTCTATTTTTGACTTGAAATCGCAAAACCATAAATTTTTCATCAAAGAGAGAAGAGAGGATGCTTTGCCTGTACAACTCTCAAGGCCAACGCGGTTTCTCAAGATTTTTAGGACATTATTGTACGCCCAACATTTTTTTAATGGGTTTTATGTATAGCAGTCATTTCGGGCGCTTCCCATTTTTTGATACTTCCCTGCCATTCTTTATTTCTTTTGTCACTTTGTCTTTGTCTTTTTCATTTTTTATTTTATTTTATGAGTAACCTAATGCTAAGTTGGATTTGTTTTGCCATCAGATTTTTTATTTAAATTCTAATATATTTTGTTTATATATAACTTTTAAAATATTCAATTTCTTCTTTTACTTTTTTTTAAAGTACAAATATATTTTAGTTTACTTTTAACAAAAAAACTAAATAAATTAATTCAAAACCAATATACAATGGATGATATGATATATTATCTCCCATATTCCATAAGTTGAATATGGAACTCTTGTTTACGTTTAAGAGAAAATTAGCACAAGTAACTCTAGTTCTACATTTATTTAGATTTCTACTCAGGAAAAAAAATTACATTTGAGTGCCATTTAATCATTTTTTTTTTTACATGAATATATATTTAGTATGGGTTTGGATTTTTTTTTTTTGGGTAAAACTTAAATAGTTTCTCAGGTGCATTACTTTTAAGTTTTATATATCCAAACTCACACTTAGAAGTGGGACTATTCAACGAATATTTTACTTCTTGTTTCAGTGCCACCTTTCGGACAAAACAAATTTCATGCACTCAAGGTGAGATCTTTATATAAAAAAACAACCTACAGAAACTTCCTTGGAATGAGTTTTGTCAACGAAACCCTAGAAAACCATAAGAAATGGCTGGAGAGAGAGAGAGAGAGATATCTTCCTATATAGTAGTAGTAATTAAGTTTTTGATTAGTTCTAAAGATTCTGTTGAAGAGAAAAAAAAACAAAGGCTTTTTATTTTGCCCAAGGGAGTAGTATTTCCCCATGACATGAATGTTTGCTTGGGGCCATTAATATGGAGCATATAAATGTGTTGAGTTAAAGAGGGTGTCATAACTCATAAGACTGCAACTACCTCATCTCTCTCTCTTTATAGTCCTTTAAACTCTTGTTTATTGCTTCCACCCACCTCCTACTTTTGGTGCTTTGCAGCTAGCATTTTCTTTTCTTTTATTACTATTATTTGTATTTTTTATCTTTTTTTTCATTATTATCGTTAATTAATTTAAAGACAATATTTTTCACAGGATTTTACTAATGTGTACCCTAAGGGCACACCATAGTATAATATTTTTAGAAAAAATTTTATCGAGAATTAAAAAAGTTTAACCATTTTTTCAAATTTTCATAAAATATTTTAAAAAATAAATGGTTTAATGTGCACACATTAACTGGATCCTATAATAAAAATACTGTCAATGATAAACCAAACTAAAACGATCATGAATGACCATGTTAATAGTTATATAAAAAAAAATTGTGAAAAATATATATATATATATATATATATATTGTATCTCTAACGTCACTCTATTATCAAATCACTCTAGTATCACAGTTTCTTGACTTCTACCGAAGCTCCAATCAATTAAGGATTTAAGGTCCCACAAGAATTTACAAGTTGGTTGCAAAGATATCATATTAATGTTAATCAATGAAAGTCGCATTCATACAGCTTGGTGATGGTCGATCTATCTGACGGTGGAATTATAGACTATAGTACGTGAATTGGTTTCAAAAGGCCTTTTGAGAGAATTAGACTCGAAACGTCCTATAGCCACGTTTCTCGGTCCAAATCCACTCTTGGCAAATCTTAATTTTTAGGGGGATAATGTTTTCATGGCATTAGTGAGAATTAGACTCGAAACCAAAGTATATATATATAATGCATGTGGGTTTAGGGATGCAATCAAGGTCAAAAGGAAACACGTAGTATTGACCAGTGTGCTATCAAACAAAACAGGCTCTTGGGAATTGATTTATATATATATAATTCGAGAGAAATAGAGAATCAATTGACTGACCAAAACCATGTAGAGTTTGTTTGTTTATTTGTTTTTAATATACTTGTTTATTAATGTCAGAAATGTCCTTCTGATCAGATAGTAAATACAGCAGTTCCTGAAGAGAGAAATTGGGGTATATTGATCTGTTATTATGTGTAGTATATCGCATAATATAGTAGTATGAGATAAATGATACTGATATTGATAATGACCTTTAACCAGTTTCTCCATTTATTCATTCATTCTAGAATTTTGTTGGTGGCATGGGAGTTATTCATTTATTTGGGGGCTTTGTGATATAAGAACAGCTATTTCTTAAGAAAGAAATGTGTGCACCACCTCCTAAAAAAAACAGGTCATACAGGTATAATTCATATTCATGGTAGGATTCTTTATAAGAAAACATCATTCCATGAACCAAAGAATATATTTCATTCCCTTTAAACATGTATAATATTTTATTAATAAAAGTTAGCACTGATTGCATTAACCTATCATTCTAAAAAGGAGGAGAGATATTATAATCTACCCTATTTATTTATACCTAATAAGTTTTCCTCTAAGCAAATAATAATAATATAGTAATCAATAAATAATCTGATGATGTCTCCTAACTAAGACAAATTTTTTTAGTCTTTGATATTTTTTTAGCTCTCTCTCTCTCTCAAAATTAAAAGTTCAAAGAAAAACCTATTTATTTCTTTATGTAACAAATAACTTTTTTTTCTTTTTAGGGTGCATATTGCGCTAATTAATTAAAGTAGGAGACTATAGTTTTCTTGTGATCTCTCATATAACCATATTGATCTAGTAAAAGCCTTGATGTAGCACTTATAGCACACTCATGGAGCATCTTTGCATTAATTTTAAGGTCTTGTTTGTGTCAGCATAAAATGTTTTTTTTTTTGGAAAATATTTTGTATTCTTTGGCGTTTGGTATTACTAAAAATGTTAGTAAATGGGTAACATTTTCCATGGTCAACAAACATTACACCCAAGATTAGGTTTTAAGTTACTTCTAGTAGAACTTTTGTTATTGTTAAACTATTTAATATTTTTTATTATATGTATTTTGTCTTTTGATAAATCCGCTATTAGATTATATTGTCTATCTATACATTGATGCTTATAAAATATTATGATAAAAAGTGACTAATAATTCTCTTTTTAATAAATTTTTTAATATTTTAATATTATACACAAAAACTTGAGTTATAAATTGAATTGTAAATGATATCCGATTAACACAATATTTAGCATATATGTTAAAAGTAATGAAAACATTTAATTAACGATGAAATTTTCAAAATAGTGATCCAATAAAAAGTTATTGTAAAAAAATAATTATAAAGAACTATATATTTTTTGAGTTAACAAAGAACTATATTATATATGGTATGCATAATTTGATCTTGACTCGAATGTATACACATTTAGAATGACACTGCTAAAGCTTTATTTTATATATATATATATATATATATATATATATATATATATATATATCAATTGGCAATGTATATATATGCTAATGCAATATTTTGTTAATGGCCTAAGGGGAATAGGCACACTACTAGATCAGCCCCTCTGCCAATGTATACATGCTAAACTAGTTTAAATAAATAAAACTAGTTTCTCAAAACAGTGATCCAATGTAATTGCTGCTTAGACTCTGTTTCTTTGTGTTTGTTAATAAAACTTTCTGTTCATCAAAAAAATAATAAAAATAATAAAACTAGACTGGTTTAGCAAAAACATAAATAAAATTAGACTGATTGCGTGTGTTTTTCTAATCAAATAGCCACAACACTTTTTGCGAGGGTGACCGAGGGCATGCAGTAGACTAGTGGAGAAACTCGTCCTAAAGTCAAAAGGTAAATTTTGGTGGTTCTTTGTGCCTTGTGTCGAAGTAATTGTGACAGACTTCAAGATCTGTGCCTTAACCTTAGTCAAACCTGTGAAGATCCAAGTCCATGTTCAAACTCTTTTTTCTTTTTTTAATAAACATGTTCAAACTCTATATAAGAAAAAGGTCTATTTTCAACCCCTTCTCCACCAAAAAAAAATAAATAAAAAAGAAAGAAAAAGTCTATTTTCAACCAAAGAAAATGTAACATGGCATCTTTGTTGGTAACAAAAATATTTGCAATATGTCAACAAGAGTAGCAGGCTACATGATGCCAGATCTAGCGGAAAAAGCTGATCTCATAGATTTCAGTTAATTCAACCAACCCTAATTTATTATACATTGTCCAATCCAAGAAGCAGAGGCTGCATAAATGCCCAACAAAACAGAGAGAGAGAAAGAGAGAGAGAGGTTAAGGACAGTGCATAAATTTTGATACGGAAGGGATGTGTATATGTCTGATCAATTAAGAATGGTTTTTTCTATAAAAAATAAATAAATTTTAAGAATGGATTTTTTTTTTCTTTTTTTACATCTAACCGTGTCCACGCACTTTCACATTAGGTACATACTCTACATAATGCGTAAAATATAGATATTTAACATAAAAAGTGTAGATATTGTGTAAAATATTTTACATCAGAGAATATGCATCAATAATTAGCCATTGGAAATTATTTACTTAATTGATAAAAAGTGGATGAACTGGGATCTGTAAGATAAAATTTAGAGTGCAATGGAAACAAAAACAAACATAAACATCCCTCTAGTTAGAGCTGTCCAGACTCGACCGGAGCCCGACAACCCGGCAAAACCGTCTGACGCCGACCCGATTCTGGCCCAAGCCAAAGGTCCAGTTGGTCGGCGGCGAGTTTTCGTTCTCAAAAACCGACACCAGTGGGTCAAGTGGCAAGTTTGCATCTCCAAAACCTGAGTAACCCGAACCCGACCGGAGCTACAATAAAATCAGTCCAAAACTCCAAATCCTACAAAAATAAGCCAGATTCGGCAAGATCTCGACCAGATCCGGTGGGATTTAGCCAGATCTGGCCAAATTCTAGCAATTTCTAGCCAAAAAAAAAAATGCAGATTTCAGAAAAAAAAAAAAAAAAAAAAATCTAGTTTCTAGTGCGTTTTTTCTAGTTTCCAACAATATTTTCCAGTTTTCGGCGATTTTTTTTTAGATTCTGGCAACTTTTTTTTTTTTTTTTTTTTTTCTTTCCAGATTTTGATGCCTTTTTTTAATTCCGGCCCGACCGAAGCTAACAATCACCTAAAACCAAACCGATCGATTTTTCCGGCAATCGGTTTTGGGTTGCTTTGCCCTCCACCCGCCGTCGGCGAGTCGGGTCGAAAACTGACCCGTGGACAGCCCTAAGTCCAATTATAGTTGTTTAAGTGTTTAAAGAAAAGAAGACTCACTATATGATGATAGTGTATATAAAAGGGTCTTCTAGTTTATTGCATTTTCTTTACACATATCATTTTGATGGAAACACAGGCTATATATATAAGCTAAACTAAGGATTTTTTAGATTAAGATTTGTTCCATAACCTCCTTCCATCAAAGAGTTTAAAGCTTGTAACTTCGAGGTATTTATTAACTAAAGGAGTTATTCCAATTGAGAGTTACTTAGAAATTGTTATTCATTATAATGTATTTTACAAATAAAATCTTTAAGACATGAGTTTTCATTTATCATTTAAATGTGGGCCATATAAAATTTTCTTAAAATCTTACATTCTCCCACTTTGCCCACTTGACATTTACATTACTTGATAAATGATATTAACTTTAACATAACCATGATATTACTCATGTCAACTAGTTGTGAAATGCTCTCACTCAAATAAAGAATCCAATACATGAATCATAGCGGTAATACCCTCAATTATAATGAGTACTTCCTTCCATATATTATAATGCATGATAATCCTTACGTGAGTACTTTATGAGCCATTAATTCTTTATGAATGGACTACTTATTAGTCATTTGGGTCCTCTTTTATGCATTCCCATGGTTATATTATCCTTATATATCTCCATAGATATATCTAACTTAATTCATATACTTTATGTGCACAAAATAAAAATCAAATATTTTCTTCTCCAAAACTAACCAAATATGTGTCCAAAACATAAAATAATTAGAGAGAAATTTAACACCAAATGAGCTAACAGGTTCCATATGTCCAAAAGACTTTTATACTTCTTTGCCGGCAAACCTTTAGTTATGAAATTAACATATATTAGCTCAATAATTTTAACACAATGGACACTTTCAATTTCTTAAAATTCTCTCTTAGACTGAGTTACTTTATGTCGATATGTTTATTTCAGCTTTTACAATTATTGTCCTTAGAGAAGAAAATTATAGCCGAGTTATCTTTAAAATCTTTAAAGGTTTCATCATAAAATCGACAACCTTAAGACCTATCCATAATGCTTGTCTTATAGCTTCATAGCATATAGGATACCATACAAGACAAAATCAAATCACTACTTCCAAGTAGTGTCATTCATATTTAGGCATAAAAACAATACATTTACTCCCATTGATCTTAGTACATTTACTCCCACTGATCTTAAGGCATATACACTGAATAACAATGTAACCAGTAAAACCAAATGGCACAACAAAATTGGTGAACCTTTATATACTATTAGTGAAATACCTATATGCCAAACTTTTGCAAAGTATAAGTCTTATCAGGAGTCAAACCTTAATGGATCTTGTAAACTAATATAAATAGCTTTCACAAAACCTTTACCTTAAAGGAATAAATTCCCAAGTTTTCACTCTTGAGCAATTAGATCACTCCCACCCTCCTACTTAATTTCTCATTTTAACATATTTTATTCAATGAGATGGGTGATTCATCCACATGAGTACCAAAACATAGATCCATAAACCCAAAGAAAATAAACTTTAATGCTATGAAACTTAAACTTTAATTCTAAATTGACCAATGCCAATTTAGTAGTAAATTCGACCTTCCTATGGGTAGAGGCGCATCATGCATGAATTTACTATAAAACTTTATTCATAAAATTAGTAAATATAAACACTAAGAATCAAATTTTCCATACCTATGGGCCTAGGAAAAATCTCACCTTAATGCTACATTCACCATTTTATTCCAATTAAATCATAAAAATAATAACCTCCCTATAGGGCCAAGTCATAATCTTCATGAATTAATTGCCACTTACATGCCATTATTCCTAATGAAGTCTCATAAAAATTTATTGATGTGATTATTATCATGGCTTAGGATGCTATGGCTACTCCCATGTCATTTTGATATTCACTACTTCATATGGCATCATAAAGATCAACCAATCGTAATACTGATCATGTCAATTAAAATTAATCATAATATGATATTCAAAGACAAGATAAGTGTAAGAAACTGTAAATACACTAAAAATATCATATATTTTAATGATGTAATGGTCAAAATTTCATATATAGTCACAAACTTTATAAAATCATTGCACACAATATGCAAGTCAAACAAGATAAGTTCTACTAGCCCAAACTATGTTTTATTTCTATCAAAGAAACATAATAATCTATATGCAAAAAGTTATCATGACAGATGCCCACTTTCATGAGAAGCTTAACTTTGAAAAACCAATCATTATCTTCATGGAAACATTCAGCCAATGCCAAATGCAAAAGGAATAATTTTTCATAGATAGTCGTCTATATCCAAAAACTATCCCATATTAAAGCCATCCAGCCCAAATGATGGTAAAAGCTATTTCAATAATAGGCTTCAATACTATATGTTATAACCCACACATGAGATACATGGCATAAAACTTAACTCTATTCCATGCCTGTTAAAACTGGGTTTGCTGATATTGGTTAAAAGGCCAGATTTTAATGTCATAGTTAATTTAGCTAAAAGGTCCCAGTACAAAAGAATATGCAATGCATATACTTTATATCCTTAAATCCATATGTGCATTAGAAATTTAGCCATATCATAGAAAAATCTATGAGAAAAAAATTACTAAACAACATAGCATGAAGGTGGCTTTGATACCAAATGTAAGATAAAATTTAGAGTGCAGCGGAAACAAAACAAACATAAACATACCTCCAGTTATAGTTGTTTAAGTGTTTGAAGAAAAGAAGACTCACTATATGATGATAAAGTATATAAAAGAGTCTTCTAGTCTATGGCCTTTTCTTTACACATCATTTTGATGGAAACACATGTTATATATATAGGCTAGACTAGGAACCCTTTTAGATTAAGATTTGTTCCATAATCTCCTTCCATCAAGGAGTTTGAATCTTGTAACTTCAAGGTGTTTATTAACCAAAGGGATTATTCCAATTGAGAGTTACTTAGAAATTATTATTCACCATAACGTATTTTACAAACAAAATTCTTAAGATATGAGTTTTCATTTATCATTTAAATGTGGGCCATATAAAATTTTCTTAAAATGATACAGGATCATTCATATAGTTCTCGTAAATGTTCAAATCCAGACTCACGGTCTAGTATTCTTAGTTTCTTACAGTTAGCATAAAAGGAGGCCTTTCCAGATTACAAATGCCTTCACAACCATCATGCTAGGAAACCTTAGAGGAGACTACTAAACTAGTATGCCAAAATAGCTCAGACAAGGGGCAATAGTACTCTAGGAGATCTGTCTTTGAGACTCCGATTCTGCCTTACATCTAGGTATGAATGTTGACTGAGTAAACAGTAGTCTATACTAGATAAGATAACCCACAAACAAAGGAGAACTGCTCTGACTTGGAGCATGTTGTACCAAAAAGCTTAGATAGTCCAATACATTTTAAAGTTTGACCATACTTGATGGATATACCATTATGAAAGCTTCAATTCATAAAGCCTATGTACAACATCATACAGGCAGATGACTAGTGGGTACTCATATTTCAATTCTCCAAACATGGATAAGTATTTCCATGTTGAGATACTTATTACGCGCCTATGATGGAACCTGCGGAGATATAGGTCATGTGAAGCTATATTGGGGAAAAAAGGAAGAAAAGAAACTAAACATGCTTATCAAATAAAAACTATAATGACAACAATGATCAAGCTTTATTCCCAAATTTTTGGGTTAGTTATGAATTTTCAACAAATTAATCAAAGTGGCCACATATTCTATCCGAAGTCATACTCTTTGTTACTTGACATGTAATTTTTTTACTATTTCTATTAAAGATATATTTTGTCTTCTTCTATATTTTTTCATTCTCTCAATTTAAATGAGCTAACTATTTTTCACTAATACATTAATCGTTCTCTAAACATGACCAAATCATCTCAAATGACTCTTTTTCATCTTTTTATCAATCGTAGTCTCCCTTATTTTTAAGAGAATTTTCTCATAATTTTATCTTTTCGTATATTTCCACTTATCCATCGTAACATTTTTTTTAATGAAAGAAAAAGTCATTGTAACATTCTCATTTCAACTACATTCATTTCATAAATATTAAATACTAAATACGTTGCTTCTTAACAGCCCAAGTAGAATTTCATACTTGGTGCCTTCATCTCCCAAGTAAAAATTAAACATTCATTTGACTCATGTTCTTCAATGATCTGAAACAAGCCTCAAACTAGAAATCTAAAATCTCAAAATCAGCTTGTACAAATTATCAAAGAGCATACTAATTTGATTGCACTAACAGAAAACATCCCCCGCCCCTTCTCTGGGGTCAACAAAGACCAGATATAGCAAGCAAATAAGGAACAAGAAGAAGAAGCTGCACAACTGAATGGAACCTAATTGTTTGTTTCACTTTAATCTCAAAATAAATAACCTGTCCAATCCAAAAATATTTTCTCATTTGGGATACAGTAATAAACATTGGTTTCTCTGTTTCTTTGGAGCAGATCAAATCCAATATAGCAGCAGTAGGTCATTTGTACTCACGAGAAACTTTTGATCCTGGGAAGTAATGATGCATCACAGCTACAAAACAAATTTCTGTACATCCCATAAAACAGAAAATTAAAATAGTAAAATTTGGAGACTGTTTAAGACATTGAATTCATGAATTAGCTACCCAAATGTTCAGCTCCAAAGCATGCCCCTTCTTTTCAGGAAATAATATATATAATGTACAATAGCATATTCTACCTGATTACGATCAATTAGATATATGCTCTTTATGTTGACATTGGTTCCCACTTTTAATCACTTCAACACTTGATGAAGGATTTATTTCGGGCTTGGGTCTTGCAATATCAAAAGAATGGTATCTTTGATTGGATTGGATCGTTTGTAAAGCTTACCTCAATGCTGCTCATCATCTCAGATGGGACTCCAGTTCCCGAGCTAGTGTTGAGCCATATCAAGTATTGATGATGTGCTGATCTGTGTTCCTCTCCAACCACTTTTGTGATCTCAAAATATATCTTTTGGTCTTTAATAAGGATCAGAGTGATTATAATTTCTTGATATCACCAAAAGTCTTTGCATGAACAAGTGCCATTCCTAAAATGATGAAAACGGATCTTATCTCTCATGATAATCTCCCTCATTGTAATTTTGGAGACAAATTTAGAGAAATTATGGCAGTCATCACAAGTCCTCAAATTCTTCATCACCCTAATGGGATATTCAGGTCTTACATTGATAAGACCAAATGCAATAGCAAGTTTTTCACTGTGAGTGCTAATCGTGACTTCCTTTTCCTCCGTTTCCACATCATGGAACACAGAACTGGTTTTGGGAATGTAGCCTATACTTTTTATCTGTTGAAGTAAAACCTCCAACTTCTCGTATATATAGGCTGACTGTGGGTGTGATCTGTCTCCCCCATAGAAAAAATGAAATTCACTATTGCATTCAACTGAGCTATAACCAGCTACTTTTTTAATGCCTTTCTTTCTCATTTTTAGTCTCACCTTATCAACAAAATCCCATCTCCCAACTGCTGCATACATGTTAGACATTATAACATGATATGAAGCAATATCAGGAGCTACTTCAAAAAGCAAGTCTGCTACATGTTGCCCCAATTTGACATCATGATGAATTGCACAAGCGCCCAACAAAGCCCCCCAATCCCCTGCATCCGGCTCTGTGGGCATACTTTTAATGAAGTTATAAGCATCCTCAAGATGTCCTGACCGGCCAAGAAGATCAACCATACAAGCATAGTGTTCTTTTCTAGGTTGAACATTCTTATGACCTGATTGAGTCATATAGTTGAAATATGCCCAGCCTTCATTTACTAGCCCTGCATGGCTACATGCTGATAGCACCCCCATATAAGTAACATAGTTTGGTTGCACTCCCTCATTCTTCATCCTTGAGAACAAACCCAATGCCTTTTCAGTTTCCCCATTGATTGCATACCCAAAAATCATTGTACTCCATGAAATAACATTCCTTTGAGGCATTTTATTAAACAAGGTCCTTGCCATGTCAGTGTTACCACATTTAACATACATATCAAGCCGTGCATTTTCAACAATGATATTACAATCAATCCCCTCTTTTCTTGCCACTCCATATGTGTCCTCCCCAATCTCCAAACAACCTAATTGACCACACGCCGAAAGAGCACTCACAATTGTCACTGCATCAGGCTTAATTCCAGCCAAACTCATTTGGCGAAACAACCCAATAGCCTTACTGGCAAGTCCATTTTGCACGCACGCTGCAATCAACGCATTCCATGCCACTACATCCCTCTCTACCATACTCCCAAACAAAAATTCAGCCAAACCCATCTCCCCAAATTTTACGTACATTATCATCAACTCAGTCCTCACCATAGAAACAAACTCCAACCCATATTTCACTACATGGACATGGACTGCCCCACCAGTCCATAATTCAGGCAATTGGGCACATGCCTTGACCACAAATGGATATGTAAAAGAGTCTGGACGAACACCAATAAGGTGCATTTGCCTATAAACCGAAGCAGCTTCAATGGGAAGCTCATTTTTCACATACCCTTTAATGAGAGTGTTCCATAAGAAAGTTCGTGGCTTGTGCATTTCGTCGAACAGTTGGCGAGCGTATGACATGTGACCCAAGAGTGTAATGTTTGTGAGCAGATGGGTGATGAGTCTGTTCTTGATTGATAGACCTGTAGTGAGGAGGAGGGCATGGATTTGTTTGAGCTGGTATGGGCTGGAAGAACATGACTTCAAGAGGGTTGTAAAAGCTTGTATTGGTGGGATGGAGGATTTTTGGTTGAGAGGAAGAGAGTAGAATTTGGAGGGATGAGTTTTGAATAACATTGGTTATATATATATATATATATATATATATTTATATATATATATTTATATATATATATAGCACAATACAACACAGAAAGATAGCCAATAGAAACAGAGTGAAAACAACTACAAGTTTGTAATAAAAGTCTGATGCCTCTTTAGGGACATGCATAAACATTAAACACAAGCAAGGAATATGAAAAAAAAAAAAAGGACAATCTATAAGGCCCTTAAAGCTCAGTCTTGATTTATTTTATCAAGGCCTGCATTGGGTTTAAATTTGGGCCTCAATACTAATGGAGTCTTTGTCACAGCCTTGATCAAGGCCCGACCAAAACCAGGGACCCACGTCTACTGAAAACATCTACAGTGTACGGAAAAAACACTTTTTTTTTTGTCCACTTCTTCTGATTCATGATCATATCTATTTATCAAAATTATCGAGTTCTACAACAAAAAAATGAAAAAAAAAAATCTCATTTTTGTTTCATATGTTCAAATCTCACACTTTTGTGTAAAAAAAATGCTAAATATACTACAAATTTTATTATAAAAAACTTATAAATTGATGTGGTAAGAATGTATTGATGACATTTAAACAAGATAATAAATGAATATTTGATTTGTGTGTGTGTGTGTGTGATTAGTGACATAGTATTATTTTGTAAGATTCATGTAATAAAATTTGTAATATCATTTTTTAAAATTTATAGATTTTATGATTAAAAGAAAAGAAAAACTTAGGGGAAAAAAGAGAGGTGCAAGAGTCTTGAAGATGGTACCCAGACCACCTGCAGTGAGAGTGAGACAGTATAGTAATGTCGGTTGGGGCAAAGACGGGCCAAGTTCAGGATCGCTTTCTGTGTAGTGGGCTAGATATCAAGCGCCATACACAGTTCATCTCTTAACGTGGAATTGGGCTTCAACAATTAAGGACCTGAATTAAGAATATAAACTATTGAAGCAAACTTCTTTTTTTTTTGGACAGAATATTGAAGCAATCTTTTTTTTCTTTTTTTGATAAACACCCCAATTCATTCAAAGCTAAGCAACAACAAAATGTCCAAGACAAAACCTGTTATAGTACAAACCAAGTAAGTCTGAATTAAAAACATCAACAACCCCTATGGAAGGGGTATACAAAAAAAAATAATAAAAAATCCATAAATTGGCCTGTTCCTATTTTGGCCAGAGCATCTACACACTTATTAGCTTCTCTAAAGCAATGACGAATCCCCTTATGGGGAATCAGATTTGGATCCTCTCCATTTCTATTTGAAAAGGAGAGTGTCCAGTTAAGGAGGGACCAAATCTTTCTAAAAAAGATCTATGGTAAAAAATGTGGCAGCTTATAACTTAACCCAATATCAATCTTAACTGTAGTTAAACACTTAAACTAAAGCACTCTTAAACTCAACCGGACAAAGTCTATCGAAAAACAAAAAAATAAAACATAAAAAGAAAGAAGAGAAGAGTCACAGCTATTTTTGGAGGGAAAAGTGAAAACCAAAAAGAACACATCTTAGAGAATACATTCATAGATTCTGATTATTGATTATTTTGGAGGGAACACATCTCAGAGGCTGTTTTCCTTTTGTACAATAGAGCATGTCTCTGTTTCTATCTTGCCAAAACAAAGGTATGACAATAAAAGTTGTTTATGGTTATTTTATTTGATCTTTGATCATTTTTCTGCGTTTATATTGTTGTCTTCGTGGTTGGATGCCAGCTGGAGTCTATCTGAACATTTATTTTAATTTTTTGAGATAAAGATTGAATCTTTAACTCAACTGAACAAAGTCTATTGGGAAACCAAAAACATAAAGGCTAAAATGCAAAACTGACTCTCTAATTTTCTTCAGATTTTATTTCAATCTTCTAATTTTACTTTCGTTTATTTCAATCCTCCAAATTTCAGATTTATTCAATTAAGGCCTATTCGTTAACTATTGTTAAAAATTTTTGAAAAAAAAATCTGAAAAATATTTTTCAATCTTTAATTGAATTTTTTAATTTAAAAAATTTGAAGAAAAATTTATAAAATAGAAAATTAACCACAACATATAACAAAATTTGATGGAAAAACCTTAATTGAATAAATTTGAAAGTTAGAAGACTGAAATGAAACCTAAAGAAACTTAGAGGGTCAGTTTTGCATTTTACCCAAAAATAAAACACAAAAAGAAAGAAGAGAAAGAGTCACAACAATTTTAGGAGGGAAAAGTGAAAACAAAGAGTCCATGTTTGATTGTTTGGAGAGAACACATTCAAAGGTTTAGATTTTTATTATTTTGGAGGGAACACATTTCAAAGTTTGTTTTCTTTTTGTACAACAGAGCACATCTTTGTTTCTAGCTTGCCAAAACAAAGGCATGACAGTAAAAGTTGATAATGGTTATCTTTTTTGATCTTTGATAATTTTTCTATGTCTATATTGTTGTCTTGGTGCGTTTATATTGTTGTCTTGGTGGTTGGATGTCGATTGGAGTCTATCTGAACTTTTATTTTTAATTTTTTGAGATAAAGATTGAATCTTTTTATTGGCTGGATGATTCTTGGAGTCTATCTATATATTTTTTTTGAGATCAAGATTGAATCTTTATTAAACGCAAATTTGGGTTGGTGAGTGATGCTTGTGTTTATTAGTCATTATTAGTATATGGCATATGGCATATTAGGGGACACATTTATTGCTCACATATTATTCAAATTGATGTAATGTAGCTTTATTTTCAAATTTTTAAATTTTAGTGAAACCCATATTTTGTTCTTTCAAAAAAAAGAAAAACAAAACCAAATACAATACCATGTTTGTTTTATTGGAATTTTTTTTTTATTACATCATCTCTGACTTGAAAACTAAAATGATAGATGAAAGTTATAATAAATTTATGGTCATTTTATTCTAGGGATGATGATGGATGTCTTAATGGGAGTACATGGCCCCTCTAATGTGCCCATAGAATTTACCCCATTTAAAGGGATGGAGTTTGAAGCAGATGATATTGCATATGATCTTTATAATGAACTAGTCGCTAACCCGTGCGATGCACGGAAAAATTATTGAAAATGAAATCTAATGAATACAAAGCAATTATGCAAAATACCATTTAAATTAAAAGACAAATATTAGTAAACGTCGTTATCCTTAACTGTTTGTGTTACATTTAGAGTTTCATATCTAAGTTACTACAATACTACTTATAGCAATTGAAGCTCACAATATAAATATATTATATGAGGCCAAAACTTATATTATCTTTAAGCTCCCCTTAGCCTTACAGAGTCCCTAAGAAAATTTCTTTTGTATTGAATTTGATTTTAGAGGAATTATTCAAATTTATTTGAATTAAACCTCACAAATTAGAAAAAAAATTTATTATAATATTGTAGTTGATTAATATACAAATAAACTACCAATTTAACATTATAAATCACTATTAGTAATTTAGAAAGCAAAAATGATAACAAAATTAAAGTTGTTACCCATTTAACCTAAAACTTTTCATATTTTAAGGTTGTCAAACACCTATTAACAAATAGCTATTGATATAAAATATTCTGTAATTACTTCAATACTGCAAGTTGTTCATGCTGTAAAAAATTTGAGAGAATAACACAGCAAGCATCTTAAACTCTTTCTTACTTGGATCCTATAAAACAATATCTATATATAGTGATGGAGACAAAATATTCCATTAAAGAGACAACCAATTACGATAGTGTTGGAGGCAAAGTAAAATATTAAAAAAATAAAATAAAATAAAATAAAATAACTAAAGAAGCAAGCGGTTTGGCTAGCATATCAGCTAGTTAATTTATATCAAAAGACATAAAAATCTTACAATCAAATAGAATCCATAAGTAAATAAATACATGTGGTACAATTAGATAAATAAAAGGTTTGTCAAGATGAGCAAGTTTGGCAATAAAGAAGATATAGTAGCTATTGATGAGGGTAATCTCTATCTTAAGCTTGTGATAATGATGAAGATGCAACAAGTACTAATTATGCAGATTAAGCATAATCTTATTTTGATTCAACTACAACAAAAGTGACGATAATTACCATAAAAGGATTATATCAAAAAACAGTCTTTTATGATATAGCCAAGAGTACAATCAAAGCTAATAGAAGGAATTTTAAATCGATTTCAATGATGGAGGAGGGATTCACTTAAATGAGGAGATCAACAAAAAAGGAGAAGTATCATGTTCTAAGTATAGTATTGAATTTTAAACTCTACAATTCAATTTGCTAACTACCAAAATACCTTAGCAAATTGAATTTCTGCAGGCACGGATTACATCATTCAATTGAATTTCTGCAGACACGGATACTACTAAAACTCTATCATTCAATTTTCTAACTACTAAAAAAATATCACACGGATACTATAAAAACTCTATCACACAGATTACACAATATAAACTAATAATATTACCGTCTCAAACATTTTTTTTAAAAAATAAACCAATTTTTTTTTAAACATAAAAACAAACAATCATATATCAGTATAAATACCCAACCTAAATACATAAAAACTCATATATGACCCACAACACAAAAGACGTAGTAACAAAAAAAAAATTAAAAAAAAAAAAAAACACTAACATTGAACTGTTATGCAGGCAGCCATAAGAATAGAGGTCAAAAGCAACTGGGATTTAGAGATACCTAAACTAAATCATTCAGATTTTCAGTATTAATATAGTGTGAGGAGAGGAAGAGATGAATGAGTTAGAAAGCCAAAGTCTGGTGTTAGGAAGCTGAAGGGTTGTTGTTCCAGATTGTAACTGTGGAACACAAAGGGTTGCTATTTAAAATTGTAATTGTGAAACACAAAGGGTTGCCATCTAAAATTGTAACCATGAAACACAAAGGGTTGAGAATTATTTTCTTTTTATTAGTATTTTTAAATCTAAGAAAACTAATTTTAAATTGCAGGAAAAATTCAGGAAAAAGAATGATAATGACATGGCAGCTGATGTGGCTCAACCTGAGCGTAGCAACATTAGATGCTACGCTTCAATTTTTAGTAATATATAGATATGGAAGAAAGGCTGGCTTTAGCATTAGAAAAGAGTATGTAAATAAAAGTAAGAAAACTGGAGTGGTTACTTCAAGGAGATTTGTGTGCGCAAAGGAGGGAGTTTGAGGCAAAGACAAGCGAGATCAGAATGTAAACTAGCCACGAGCGGAAACAAGATGTGGTTGTGAAGTATGTTTGGTTATTGTACTTAATTGAGATAGTAAAAAATATGTGATGAATGAATTTATTGCTGAGCATAACCACTATCTCCACCTCCTATCAACTGTACACATGATGCCATCACAACGGAAAATGACTGCAAATCATGCTATTGAAATTGATTTGGCATATGAATTGGGATTGAAATTAAAGCAATCTTATGAGCTTCTTAGTAAGCAGGTTGGTGGATATGATAATTTTGGTTTTACCAAGCAAGATCAGAAAAACTGTTTACGAACTAGGCGATAGAGAGACATGAAGCATGGGGAAGCTACTAGCTTGGGAAGATATTTCAGTCAACAACTTAAGGAAAATCCTTCATATTTTTTTGCTACTCAATTGGACTATGAAGAGTTGATTACTAATATCTTTTGGGCCAATACAAGAATGATCATTGACTATAGCCATTTTGGTGATGTAATAACGTTTGATACAACGTATAGTACAAATAGAGATGCAAGGCCACTTAGAGTATTTTTGAGACTCAATCACCATAGAGAAACTGTTGTATTTGGAGGTGCACTTTTATATGATGAAACGATTGAATCTTTTGTATGGTTATTTGAGACCTTCTTAGAAGCAATGTCTGAAAAGAAACCAATTACTATTTTCACTAATCAAGATGCAGCAATGCCAGCTGCAATAAAGGTAGTCATGCTTAAAACATATCATGCATTGTGTAGTTGGCATATGCGACAGAATTCTGAGAGACACTTGGGTCATTTACTTAAAAATGAGTCTTAATTTAATGATGATTTCTTAGCATGTATCTATGAGTATGATGGTAGAGATGAGTTTCTTATAGCTTGGAATGAAATGTTGGATAAGTACAATGTTCATGAAAATAAATGGCTAATTGATCTATTCAAATTGAAGGAAAAATGGGCCCAAGCATATGTTAAGAGAACTTTTATTGCAGGAATGAAGACAACCCAACTTAGGACTTGAAGGATTGCTTGTGTACTGATCTCAATATAGTAGAGTATTTCACGAGTTGTCAATTAAAAATGGTATAAGGAGTTAGAAGCAAAATACAACTCTAGACATAAATTTCCAAGATTGAAACTCAAAAGCTATCCTATGCTCAACCAAGTAGCAACAGTGTACACACTAACATTGTTTGATTTATTTCAAACAGAAGTTGAAGAGGTAATGACACTTTCCTTCCTAGAACGCAATGTGAGTCAAACACATAGTTATGTGGTTGGAGTTTTCAATCGATATGGAAAATATGAAGTCATGTGGAATCCATTAGATGAGACTATATCTTGTAGTTACAGAAAGTTTGAGACATTTGGTATTTTATGTAGGCATGGTTTGAAAGTTCTTGATGTATTGGATATCAAGTTGATTCCTAATAAATATATCATGAAGAGGTGGAGAAGAGATGCAAAAAATGGAAGTAGAAAAAATTGCACAACACATAACATTAGGTCGGATACTCAACTGGAATATGTAGATCGGTATCGAGATTTATGTCCAAAATATATTCAATTGATGAATGAGGCATGTGAAACTAAAGAAGGCCATAATATTCTAAGCTTAACAATTGCAGATTTGAAAAAAACTTTGTGACCTTAGGAATTGCAAAGCTAATATAGAAGAAGACATCATTAGACCTTCCACCAATTTTACAGACAAAGAAGATCAATTATGTGCTTCGATTATGATTGTACCAAAATGGATAAAGAAAAGTGAGATTTATTGTAATAAAAAGCGTAGGACGAAATCATAGATAAAAAAGATGACGAAACCAAAGGAAGGCACATCAAAGAAGCAAACAAAGAAAAGAAAAGTGCAGGAGGTAATCTTCTAAATTATCCTTATTTTCACCATTCTATTTTATTTTTACATATTAATATAGTATACTATTATTGTTGCTAAACAAATATAATTTTTACAGGAAATATATGCAGATGACATCATGGAACAAAATAAAACTGAGGATATCTCTTCTGGAAATATTACTAGTTTTACACAACTTTTAATGGTAAAGATATTTACAATTATATATTTTTCTTTGATATTAATAATTGTTTAGATGCTTGATTTGATAATTTTAATGCTAAGCTTGTGATATGTGTAATTGGTTTTTTTGTAGTCGGCTTCTACAAGTTCTGCATCACATCAGGGAGGCTCATTAGCAAGTGTTGCATTAGCATCACATTTAGAGAGTATATCAAGTGTTGTACGCTCTAACGACAAAATTGATGGTGCAGGAGGTCTCTTGGCTCAAGGAAATGTTGCAAGTGGAGGTCCCTTGACTCAAGAAAGTGTTGCAAGTGGATGGAATGAGATGGTTCATAAAGTAATGTCATTTTTCTAGTTTAGGATCATGTTTTATAATCTATGACACATGTTGAGATTAAGTGCTCTTATTTTGTAATTTTCCTAGTTTAGGACTGGAGTTTTGATGGTCATAGTTTAGGAATGAGATGGTTCATAAATTCAAGCAATTTCCTTTTGTTACCAAATAGCATATCTTTGTTTATATCTTGCCAAAATAGAGGTACAAGTTGTGACCAAGTGTTCTAGTTTTGTTTACTTTAAGATTGAAGTTATGATGATCCATAAATTTGAAGTTTCTTTTCAATGGATCATAATTTGCACAAATTTTGCTTAATGACAAATTGAGGATCATAATCTGCATAAATTGCACAAGTTGTAGAATTGCTCATGATAACATCTGTGGATCTAAACTCTTCTTGTTGCAGATATGTCACAGGAATTTTGTTCTCAAATTCACATTGGCCAAGGAAAGAAAAAAGGATATTAGATGCCTATATTATTATACCATGTCTTATTAGGGAGTTCTATTTACCTCCAATTATCAATATTAATGTTTACTTTAATTGCAGAAGCTTCATTGACTTTTGGTAGTTGCTCAATCAAGCAACTGACAGTGATCTGCATGTCTGATGTATCTCTACATGGTGTTAATTTCTGCATAATTTTTTGTTGCTGTAGAAATTGTTATGTTTTTCTGCATAATTACTGTTTCTGCAGAATAGGTCCAGTATTGCACATTCTGTAGTAGATTGTCTTATTTTGTTTTAAAGATTTCGGATGTATTGTTAATGTTTCTACAGAAGTTGTTTTTTTTGCATAATTGTTATGCTATTAGGAGTGGATCAGTTTCCCTCTTTCCTATAGATAGTGTTTAGTTTTTGTCTAGGCAGGAGTTGTTGTTTTTATATATTAGTGTTGCTGTTTGATTTAGGTAGTGTTCAGTTTTTTTGGCTAGGCAGAAGTTGTTGTTTTTTGTTGCTGTTAGCAGAGGGTCAGAGGTTTGGATCCCTTGCTTTGTTTACACAGGGTTCTTATGTAATGTTTTGCATATTCATTAAATAAAATTTCTACCTTTTATCTATAAAAAAAATATCATTATATAATTGTTACACCAACATCATTTTTTTTTTTGAAAAGGATACTTTCATTCATCAACAGAGAGAAAATGGAATACAATAGAGTGAGGCATAAGAGCCATATACAGAGCAGAATCAGGGAGGGTAAAATCCATATTGAATGGGGGCATGACACCTTTCCAAACTTGAACAAATTGCACAATAGAAAGGGCATCAGATTCAATAATGATACTGGGGATGTTCATTTCTTGGGCAAGGATGATTCCATTTTCCAGAGCAATGGCTTCGGTTGTATCAGCAGGGTAGCGGGCTGGGAGTTTTTCTTATTACTGCTATGACATGGTCATTGGAGTCTCGGATGATTGCTCCGATGCATGAGGGTCTTCCATCTTTAGTTGTTGCACCATCAACATTAATCTTGTGAGTGCCATTATCATTGAACACTTAACTAAGCAAGATACAAATTTGAGTACACTTTGTATATTTGAACATATAACCCAAAAATAAAATTCTATCTTTGATCAACTGATTGGCATTTCTCCCAAGTTGATGTTTAGGTCAATACACTTTGAACATTACATGAAGTAAATTGGTTGGTATTTCTCCCAGGTCTTTTCCATCTTTCTTTACAACTGCAGTTTTTTTAGAGCATTTTGAAGTCTTACATTTCCAATTGAATGACAAGGTTACAAATTATAACACTTTGATTCCATACATCTGTTTGAGAAAATTTGAAAAATCAAATACAATCATACAATTAAATGTGAAAGCCATTATAACCTGTAATAAAACTCATTATAAAACTACAAAAAAGTCATTAAATTTCCCTTTTTTTTCATCAGCCCTGACATTTTGATCCACCAAAAAAAGAAGCGCCCAATGAATCTAAGAAACCTATGTGTAAAATAAGTAATTCAACATTTATAATCCAAATTCATATCCAAATAATCAAACCATGCCTAAATCCAAAATCATTCCATATCTGGGATGAAAATCAAACAAACTCAACTATAATATCACCTACCTAAATAAAAAATCAAAGCAAATCTGGGGAAAGATCCACAAGTTCATCTTCCAAACCAGACCCCATCAAGTGACCGCCAATGACCATTGCCACTGCCACCAGCCCTAGCGAGCACAACACTACCAGACCCGACCTCATCGACTTGGAGTGAGCCACCGTTCGCCCATGTCAACCTTGCAACCCCATCAAATCTGGTTTGTGTTCTTAGCGTCCATCTCTGTTGTGCATTTTTCTTTTTCAATAGAGTTAACACAAAGTAAAACAATAATGTTAACCCCGGTTGAACTTGAAGATTTAAGTCTATTAACCCCGGTTGAACTTGAAGAGTTAAGTGATTTGAATTTTAATTGATGTGGCACATTTTAGGCCTTTGATTTATTTCAAGCGAATCATGTCCCTTAACTGGACACTCTCCATTTCTAATAGAAATGGAGAGGATTCAGATCCATAGGGAATCCAGGAAGCCAGGGTCCTGCAATCATCAATAAGAGAGAAGATAAAACGATTAGAGTTATTACCAATATTTGCAATCAAATCCACAATAACTTTAGCATTCACTTCAATTTCTATAGCCTCAAGATTCATGCTAATAAAATGGTTCAGACCATCCCGAAGGGCTCAAATTTCAACAAGCAGACTAGTAGTGGTGCCAATATTCCTAGAGAATCCTTGAATCTAGTGGCCCTCCTCATTTCTAATCACCCCACCTCCTCCTGCAACACCTGGATTTCCCAAGGAAGCTCCATTGGTGTTAAGTTTGTACTAGTTACTGAGAGGTTTTTCCCATCTGATTTGGACAGAAACCTTTGGATCGAGTTGGAACTTTAGTTTTCTATGCACAGAAGTCGTTCTCAACTGCCTTGTGCATTATCTCTTCATGGATGTTTGCATTGTGGGTTTTGTGCCAGAAGACCACCTTATTTTTGTGGTGTCATAGTGTCCATACACCAAACAAAAACACAATGATCCATTGAATAGATAGGTGCTAAACAACTTTGTTAGTTTGGTTGAAAGATTTCAACCAACCACCTAAGTCTGAAAAGAAATTTTTTAGAGAATCCCAGCTTACTCTAGCAATGCTTCGCAAAGACACAATCATGAAGAGCATGAATTATAGATTCTAGATTGTTGGAACAGATTTGGCATTCAATCGGCACCATCATGCCTCTTTTGGAGATGCATTCCCTCACTACAATGCTATTGTGGCAACATAGCCATAGAAAGGTCTAAATTCTTGGCAAAGTATTAAGCTTCCAGATCCAGTGTCCCTTAAAAACCCGCTTAGCTTCCTCTTTCCCATTAGCAAGCTTATATGCACTTTTCAAGTCAAAATTTCCACTAGCTGAAACAGCCCAGACCAACCTATCTTCACCTCTAGTTGCCATGGATATCAGAGTAGCTTTTAATTTCGAGAGAATATGGGAAGGAAGAGCCATTGAAATAGCTTCCTAATTCCATCCATTCGTCGAAACAACATCTTTCACTTGGAGGTTAGCTTCTTGTAGAGGGAGAGGACCTTGCACAGAACCACAGATAGGATGCCAATTACCCTCCCAAAAATTGAGATTGCTTTCTCTACCCAACACCCATCTAGATCCAGCTTTAAAAATATCCCTACCCTTCCTTATGGCAAGCTAATTTCAAGAACACGGCAGCTTATCCTCTACCTTTGAAGCTAATCTAGGGGGGTTAGATACTTTTTCTCCAAAACCTTCCTCCACAAAGCATCCTTCTCATTATGAAACCTCGAATTCAGTTTGGCCAAGAGGGCCAAATTCCTGCCTTTGGCTGAGTGGAGACCAAGACCTCCTTCTTTCTTAGGCTTTGTAACTTTCCCCCAACCAGCCAAGTGCATTTTCCTCTTGTTATTAGTTGACCCCCAAATAAAATTCCTATTAGTCCTATCCAGATTACTCAAAAGATTAGCCGAGAGGGAAACACAATACATAACATAAGCTGGCAACACTGAAGTGACTGATTGGACAAGAGTGGTTCGACCAGTATAGGATAACAGATTAACCTTTCACCCTGCAAGCCTCTGCTTAACTTTGTCCAAGATACAATTAAGATCTAGATTGGAGGTCCCTGGATGCTTGATGGATAATCCCAAATACTTCCCCAAGTTTGGGGTAGAATTAAATCCCAAGGTACTGCATAAGGACTCTCTCTTCTCCCTATCAATCTTAAATTTTTTCACATATGGTAAATCCTTGACTAAGCATTTCTCTCATTACTACTTTAGGAAAATTATTGAATACTCCAAAAGTAATATTTTCTTCTTTTACATGTATTGTTCTTCTTACCATGAATTTAAATAGTGGAATTTATTATTATGCGAGAGGATGAAACATTAGCACTAATTTTTATTCTCATTAATATCCCTTGCGGAATGGAATTCATACAACTAACTATAGACTACTTTCTTGAGATCTTAAAATCTTATGGTATGATTTCCCATACTTGTTGTCTTGACAACTCACAGCAAGATAGTCAAGCCAAATGAAAAAATTCATCACGTCTCAAACATTGTTCATATTCTCATCATTTCTGTTTTCACCCTAACCTTTTTTTGAGGTTGTTGATGCTCATTTTGGGAAGCCTAGTAGGAAGAAGAAGTCCAACAACATGCACAGAAGAGAGTTAGTAATTGGATAGAAAAACCATTAAACCAAAGTGGCAGGAATAATGGATCATAAGTCCATAAAACAAACAAGTGGACTTTGAGGAAGCAAATGGGCTTAAAAGGGCTCGAAAAGAGAGAAGTAGCAAACCTATGGGCAATATGTGATGTAGAAAAGTGAGAATGGGCCACAGCAGCCACAACGGGCCTGAAGTAAAGCAAGTAAAGAAAGTAAGGGGTAATGGAGAGTCCATAAACCCCAAAGATGAAGGATAGAGTAATTGGGCCAGGGAAGCCCATGGGGAATGCAAAAGTAGAAAGGGCCAAGAATGCCCAAGGAAAGTAAATGGGCCAAGAACGCCCAAAAGAAAATAAATGGGACATAGGAGCCTGCAAGTAATGTAGTAAAAGTCCAATGATCATACTGTGTCATTAAAAAGGGATAAGTAGCAGGCCTAAAGAGGCCCAGCAGGCTAGGGTTAAATAACATTGCAGCAGGAATAGCAAAATGGTGTGGCAGGAAATGGTAACAAGATTGCAGGAAGGAGTAAAAGAGTGGCCTGAGGGAAGAAAAGCCCACAATCAAGCAAAACCCAGCCCATAAAGGGAACAAGCCATAAAGAATGAGAAATCAGAAAACAACTCATGCCATAAGAAGTTAAGGATGGACGATAGAATGTGCAAACGAGCCTTCAGACAGCAACAAACACATGAACAGCAGGCAAGTTTTGGAATAACATGGAAATGAAGCACGCGCAAGGCCCAGACACCACCAGCCTATACCCAGCCAATATGGGAAGTGGTGGGTCATGGGTCAAATGTAAGAGGGCATGGTCTGGTAGTGGGGAGAGGGGAAAAACCTATTCTGCGATTCCTTCTCAGGCTCTTTTGGTGGAAGCGTCCTACTAAGATGACATACCGCCCAAAATAAGTAAGGATGAGTTGGAATCACTAGGTGCATGCCATGAAGGATGGAGAAAGAGAGAGAGCACCCACACCGTGATAAGTAAGAATGTCACGGCAAACAAACAAACAAAATAGTCCTCTTTGTCTGGTGATGTGGAGTGGCTCAGCCAGCACAGGTAAGTCGTACTAGCTGGGCAACTGACGAATCAGTAATGGTCGACAAGGACACCCACACCAGACAAAGGTGGTTAAATGCTAAAATAGTAAAAGCCAGCCGCGGCAAGCATAATATAAAGGACCCTTGCCATGCACAGCAAAGGGGGGAGAGCACGAACAGAGTAATAGTATCATCTAGGAAGGAATCACAACAAAGAATGGCAGGCATGCACCAAATAGGTTAATTCCCTCTCTCCTTCTAAGCCCCTGCTCTCTGCTAAAAAAGAATAAGAAACTCTTCTGGGCATAAACCATTTAGCCTCGTTCCCTCAAACCAGTTAATTTCTTGTCGAGGGAGATTATTTGCATTGAGGAAATGGTTCCCTTCTTGGTTCCAGCCCCGTAAGATAGTTTGGCACGGCGTACTAATGTTCCACTCTTTAATTCAATAAAACTTATTACTATCCTTTCCCCATTTAGTTCTGTTGTTTTATGTACGGGAAGTCTTTTGTTACCCCCTTTATTTATTCTGTCTAAATAGTGAACACATTTTCCTTTGTTATCTTTATTATATTTGTCTGCCGTAATTTCTCATAACAGCTCTGCCTGTCATGGGCATGCGATAAAAAATGTTGACAAACAGGGCATAGTTTGTGCACAAGCCGGACCAAAGTGGGTTGCAATTGGATCAGTCCCAACTCCCTAATCTAGAACATTTTTGGCCTGACACAGCAGGAGGTAGCCCAGCCCAACATTACAAAAAAGGTCCACCATTACTCTCATTACTACTTTAGGAAAATTATGGAATACTCCAAAAGTAATATTTTCTTCTTTTACATGAATTGTTCTTCTTACCATGAATTTAAATAGTGGAATTTATTATTACGCGAGAGGATGAAGCATTAACACTAATTTTTATTCTCATTAGTATCCCTTGCGGCGTGGAATTCATACAACTAACTATAGATTACTTTCTTGAGATCTTAAAATCTTATGGTATGACTTCCCATACTTGTTGTCTTGACAACTCACAGCAAGATAGTCAAGCCAAATGAAAAAAATTCATTGCGTCTCAAATATTGTTCATATTCTCATCATTTCTGTTTTCACTTGAAATTGCAACAATTGATAGTCTACACTATCAACAAATGTTCCTCCCCAGGGGTGGAGCCAGAAATTTTGGTTTGGGGGGGCCAAGTTGTGATGTTATTTTATTAGTTAAGACATAGTTAAGACAAACCTCTATACACACATATATATAAATTAATTTACTAAGAGAATTTATTATCTTCTAAATTTTAATGAGTATATAAAAGTCAGGTATTTCTTCTATTAGACAGGTACAAAAATTTATCATTTTCTACATAGTTTAATTTGTTAAACCTCTTAAATTATATGATTTTAATATAATTTCTCTTTCTTTTAAGAGTACAATTGAAATGACTCAAAATTGGGGGGGCCAACTTCAATTTTTACATGCTATATTTTTTAAAATGTAAATTATATACATACTATAAATTAATTTTTTTTTTAATTTTGGGGGGCCTTGGCCCCCCACCCTTGTGTGTGGCTCCACCACTGTTCCTCCCCCGCCCTTACTCTGACTACATGGATGAATTCAAATTTGATGAGAAAAATTAATATGCTACAATTCTGGTATCAATTGAGATAAGTAGAATAACTTTATTCATCCCTAGCAAGTACAAAGATGGTATTTCACCCTCACGGAAGAGCTTTGATGCCATAAAGGGAAATAAATTCCTCCAAACAATATTTTCGGCCCATGCAGAGGATCCAATTAAAGGGATCTCTGATTCATTCATGCCTCAACCACTTTCCAAGGCTCACAGAATAACAATTATTTAATGTTCCCAAGAGAGAGTGACAGTGACCTTACAAATTTGTCAAACCCTGAAAAATACACTACCACTGTCGTAAACAGTAGTCAAGTGTACAACAAAGACTGAATCAATAGGCTTAGGGCAATTAAAAAAAAAAAAAAAGAAGAATCATGAGGAGCTTAAAGTTAAGTATGTTCCGGCTCCAAACCTTTACAAATCCAAACAAAAAAGGAAAAGCAGATAGTCACAGACATGATCATGTATCATAATCAAACATAAAAGATTTATGTACCCTTAGATCTTCTTGTGCCGTGTTTGGATTCCCATCACTTTATGTCCCTTATTTAATATATAACTGTTTTTTAGCCGCATAGCTAGCCCCACCGTACATCTACATGACTTATGGCCACCTAACACTGCAATAAGGTCACGCAACTGAGTCAGAACAAGAAAATCAAATCCATATAATTAACTTAATTAATTAATAAAATAAACAAACAAAGAATTGAGCAACAGAAGTGCCATGCAGCTTATCTGTCTGATATAATTGTTTTCACTGATTGTTGTACAAAAGCCAACATTTGGGGTTGCTATATAGCTCTTGCAGTCTTGCTTCTTAGTCTCAGTTCTCAATGTTAATGTCTTTTTCTGTGACTCACTCTTTCTTGATATGTCCCCAAATTTAACTGAGGCTTAAGCATAACACAGATGTCTCTTTTTCCGGATTTGTAGCTCCATGATATATTCTTTCTCCCGAATAGTCTTCTTCACTTGTGTGCTTTTGGTGTTTTTTTTTACCTGCAAGTGTGTGTGGCTTTAAGTGTTAAGGCTTCATATTCCGGTTTTGGTTGATGAAAGAAACGGCGAGTCTTGAAGCGTGATCATCATTCATCATTGCAAACATTCTAGGTCAGTATATATATATAGAAACCTAATCATCATCCTAGCTATTTTCTTTTCATAGTTGGTGCAAGTAGTTATGGTGATTTTGGTGCTTACAATTAATGCATACACATATTATATGACTCAAAAGAGTGAATGCATGTTTATTGTTTTAAAAATTCTAGACCATAATGAATATAAGTGAGAGGCAATCAATAATAATATATTATATAAAATAATTATAAAAAACTTATTAGAATAATCTTATTGATCATGGGTTGATTGGCCCAAAGATTTATTACAGAGGACTCACTACACATGTCAATATATCATGCTAGGTCCCACAATAGAGTCGGTATTACTTGTGATTAGAAAGGTGTTAAGTTGATTTGACTGTGAATTTCATATCCCATCTGAACAAAGCTTTTCTGCGATCTGAGAAATTCGTTTCTGGTTAGGCCCATGTGCATGGCAGTAGTTAATTGACGTAGTCTGCAAAAAATATTAGTCACTGCTGACAACTTAGAAATTTTGGTAGTTCGCACGTCCAACTTAATTCTTAGCCTTTCATTTTATTATTCTTTTCGTTTTAATTTTAATTTTTTTAAAATTCCAAATGCTTTCTTTATTATATTATTATGTAGCAACATACAAGCTCTTCTTTTTATTTTTGTAATTGAAGGCATAGATGTTCCTTACCTAATATTAAGGAGCCTAATTAAGTGTTTGTCCAAACAAAATCATTTAGCTTTTTAGGGTTTTTTTTTTGGGGGAGGGGGGGGGGGTTGTCTCAGCTTTTTAAATTTTTTTTTAATTATTAATTTGATAATAAAGTAATTTATAGCTTTTTTTATAATAACTTTATTTTAAACATAACTTTAAAATAAAGTTATATTTTTTCTTTGGTAGAAAATAAAGTTATGTTTTAAAACACAATGTAAATAAGCAACTAAAGATTATGAGATACTAAACAAACACTAATTAACTTGAATAAGAATAGGTTGCCTAGGTTGTTTGTCTCACTAGCAATTGCAGGGAAGCTTTCTATTGTGCTGTTTAGTCCAGAAAGTTGTATTTTATTGTGAGAATAAACAATAAATCGAAGTTGATTTTTATTTTTTAACATTTCAAGTGAATAATAAATTTGAACAAGTTCTTATTATTTTTTTCATTCAAACTTTAATTCACAAATAGTTGATAAATCCTTGTTTTCATCTTTTTCATGAAATCAAAATGGTTAACTTTGTACTTATTAACTTTTAAAATCAATGGTAAAGATAAAACTTTGTTAAATAAAATGAATGATTACATAAATCCTAAAACTTATCCTTGATTTCAGATGAAATTCCAACGTTCTAATGGTATCAATATCTATCTAATAATTTGATAACTATTATAATCATTCTACCTATGCACACGCTGATTTTCACACCAAATTTTACAACTTGTTGATTTGTATGATTATGAGTAGTTAATGAATAGTGGTGGGCTCATACAATCAGTAGCGAACAAAGAGTGTCTACCACTCATAGTAATACAAGTCAAGAAATTGTGAAATTGAGCATGATCGTAAAATTATCCTACTAAACTATTTCATTAGTGAGTTTTTATATGGGTACTAAAAGACTCTGAATATCAAGCAATATTTTAGTGTAAAAACATCTAAAGAATGTGACATTTCCATCAACTTGTTGTATTTATTTATCAAGATTTGTTACATCATCAAGTGTCTTGTAATATAATGGTATTAGTTTTTTTTTTTTATGAAGAGAATAAGTGTTCAAATCTGTGATTCATGTGAAGGATTTTGTGTCAACATAGATCAAGTGTAGTTATGTGAGTTTCTATTGATTTTAAGGAAAGTTGTAAAAAGTATAACAAATCAAATTCTACACAGTTTTTATTTTTATTTTTATTTTTATTTTTTATGTACATGAATATATTCACAAATTTCTTACAATAGTTGAGATGACAAATGGTCATGTGATAAATAATAAAATGATAATAGTAGTGAGTTTATGTGATAATCAATAACATTTTACCATTTTAGTGAGTTGTGATACAATGTTTTTAAAACTATAAATTTGATATTCAAAATTTTAATTTAATTTTGAAATTAAGATCAAACTTAAGGATTTACATGTACTGATGTACTTCGAAAAATTTCAAGATAATGTATTATTGGACTAAGCCTATTTCAAGCAAAGTTTGTACTCATGTGCATGTTATCTTTCCCTTTTCATTATTATCCAAGCAGAAGCAGTGTTTGTGATCTCGTGTTTGTAGTTCTTCCCCAAAAAAGTGAACGATAATTATGGTTTCTGCGGCTTTGGCATTGTTACCGATACTATCAGTGATCAAGCAGGCAACTTAAAGTTTTTGCAGGTACAGTTTCTGCAGATGTGTACACCATTTTCTTTTTCTTTAATGAAACTACAGTTGCTTTCATTACTCCCCTAATCCCCATATATATATATATATATGTATGTGTATATATATATATATATTATACAACCCTGTTAACTATTTTCATTTTTGTAATTATTTTTATTGTGGAAGCAGTGAAAATTCCTTAATCACGTCAATTAAGGAATATTCCAATTCTTAATTATGTCAATTATCTCCTGGGCTTTAAGCTGAATCAGTACTTTTTTTTTTTTTTTGAGGGGCAGCTGAATCAGTACTTTAGCACGGGTGTTTGAAGTTGGAATTTTAACTAATGAAAATCATAATTAAGTATATTGGAATATGCAAATAATTATCATGTGTAAATAGAGTTTCAAAGCTTAACATGAAAGTAACAAACAAACAAAAAATTGTTTACCCCTATATTTCGTCTCTACCAAATGCAAAATCTCCAATTCATAAGTTTGAACTTTGAAGGATATTCTTAAGCTAAACTAATATAAATAGTCATACAATAATATTTCATCACATGAATTCCTGTCTTGTCTCTTTTACATTCATAAATGGAATTTAGAGGGAATGGAATAAAGAGGATGGTGGAGCTGGGAACCCACAATTGCCTTATTTGAGAGTTTTTAAAAGGAAATGAAAAGGTGGTAGGTTCTCTTCCTTTTCCCTCATTTGTATTCCTTGAAAAGTAGGGGTATTTTTTTTTTTGGAAGAAAAAGCAAGTTAAACTTACCTCCATTGCCTATGGTGGAATTAGATTTCTTCACCCTTATCATTATTTTCATGGAAAAATTTAAATAGTTCAATTTACTATATATCCTTGTTATTTTCTTATAAAAGAGTTTTAAATATTTATTGAAGTTAGTTCGTTAACTGTGTAAATTGAAATTTGGACCTTTTTCTTAGCCAAGTGAAGTTTTGAGAAAATGAAAATGACTAGTAAATATTGTTGGCATATGTGATAAAGATAAATATTCACCAATTAAGTCATAAATACCTAAAGTCAAATTTTATTTAACCCACCCCCCCCCCCCCCCCCAAAAAAAAAAACTCAAAATTAAAGCATGGTATTAGCTAGGCTGCACTTTAAGAACCAACGCGCTCTTTGAGCTAAGTTGGAAAATTAATGAGCTTTGCTAAGAATCTTGTAGTTTAATTTTTTGACACTTTCTAGTGCTTTCAATAAAAACATTTAGGATTTAAATCTCCCTTCCTATTTATTGAATTTTCAAAAAGAAAATTAGTAGGCTTTAAGTATAAGGTTAAGCTTTAAAGCATTTGTGTAACAAGCTTCTTACAAAGTCATTCCCAAATTAAAGTATGAATGATACTATTAACTAAAAAACACACTAAACTCTTCAAGTACTTTAAAAAGGCTAGTCTGAGGTAATCAAAAGACAGCCTACGAAAATGGCTGATATAATGGTAATCTAGAAGTTCATACGTGGATGAAACTAAATGTGCCTTAACCACTTGTCCATAATTTGAGTGGGATACCAATAGTACATAATGAGAGTCCAGTTCAAATTGGATTGTTAACACTTGCTTCGGGTTTCTTTAATAGGTTCTTCAGTTCTTCTTGCAAATGTTACCACTTGCTTTGGATTGTTACCACTTGTTAGGGAAACCCAATTGGATGGACTGGCCCAACTTAAGCACAATTATGTTGGTGTAATCATATATATTTTTTGTTTTTTATTTTTGCTGAATATATATTTGTAGTTAATTTGTTGGGCTGTAAATTAGTTTCAAGAATAAAAACTAGGCTTTAGTTCTGCTTTAGCTAATGCATGGACTATCCTCATGTATGTCAGTTTTGTCCCTTCGCCGCATAATACAGCAAATTTGATTTAAAAAAAAAAAAGTCTGTTTATTAGATTTAAGTTTAAATAGTACTGGAATGGGGATTTGGGATGTTGCTATCTGGGAAACTGAGAAATGTATGTTTCTATCTGGGAAACTGAGAAATGTATTGTTCTCAAGAATCTCAAGTATTTTTTTTTTACCCTGATTAATTTTTGCCCAAATATCTAGTTTCTTCACTTTATATTATGCATGGTTTCTTCTGTGCATCATGGTAATAAAAAATTCTGATGTACATATTTCTCCCCATATGCTGCAGGCAATATATACATGTAACAAGGTGAAGTTGGAGCAGGTGAAAGGTAAACTATACCAACATCGTTTAGTTCCAGTATGTTGAGATGGAACCTTGGAGTTGCTCTTTATTTACTAAAGGATTAGCCAACACAAATGGTATGACTTAGCCCCTAGCTAGTTTATAAGACAAATAACTCTTTTTTTTTTTTTTTTTTTTTGAGAGAACAAATAACTCATTTAATTCAACTATTGCTCTACATGTATATTACTTCTGCATGCATATAAGTTGAATTTCCTTGTGTGGATTTTTCTCCTAGATCTGCTTAATTGCTTTGCTGGTGTAAAGTTGTGTGTGGAAATATATGGTGTCTCATTCAATTTCTGTGATATTGATATAATTTACCATAGACAGATATCTAGATATAGATGTTGCATTTTTTTTGCTACACCTCTTTTCCTTTGGAAGATATAGTTTTTTTTTTTTTTTGGGAGATAATATCTTAATATAACATAATTATAGGGATCAACGTTTGACCCAAAAATTTAATCTTATGAGTTTGGGCCCAACTATGCTATATTGCAAAATTTTCCTTAGTTATAGGGTCAAATTATTGATGTTAATTTGTTGATCACTTTGGTTGTTGCTTTTAAGCTACTTTGGTGCTTCTATAACCCTAAGTATCGATAGAGACAACAACAGATGATTTATAGGACAAAATAGAGTAGTTTTCTAAAACCTAGCAATTATGTTCACCAACAATTTCAATAGTGGTTGAGTTTTCAATTTATTGGAAGTTCGTATCAATTATACAACACCATCAACAATCACACCTCAATCCTAAAACTTTCAAGTTAGTTATGAATACTCAATAGACTAATTAAAATTAGTCATATTTGTGTTTATATATATATATATATATATATATATATATATATATATATATATATATATATATATATATATTTGTCATTTTATCCTATCGAACATACTCTCATTTACACATAACTATATTATCTCAAGTGAATCACATCACTCATTCTATCATCAATAGGGATCACCCTCATCGTAAGTGAATTTCTTAATTTCGCATTCTATCTTTTTTTATATTTCCACCTATTTATCTTAACATTCTTATTTTAGCTACACACATTTTATGACCATGTGACTTCTTAATGGTCCAACATTCAACACCATAGATCATAATTAGTCTTATAAAAAATTTTCTTTTAACTTAATAGGTATTCGACTACCACATAAAACTTTTAATTGTTTTCTCCACTTCATCCACCCTCAAGGGACATAGCTAGGAATTTTTATTTTGGGGGAGGGTATAATATTGATATAATAATCATAACGCATTAATACATTGAATACAAAATTATTAACTTTAATATATAATCATATTCTTAAATTTTAATGAACATACAATAATTCTCTAATTCACAATAAACATATGAAAATTATCCAAAAAAAAATTAAAAAATGAAAAATAAAATAAATAAATATTACTAGATAATTAGAAATCTAACCGCTAAATTGCATGTTCTTTATGTTCTTAATACATATATCAAATATTGTGTCAATTATATATTATTTATTATATGATTTATAAGTCTATATTTTATGTATAATTTTAAATTACAAAAACTTGAAATTTAATAACTATTAATCTTTAATTTTTTAGAAATTTTGTAAGCACAGAGGATATAAGAAGAAGATGTAATCCAATGGTAAATTTGTCAAAATTCACCTCTAATAAAAAAAAAATTTGAGTAAATTTGTAATCTTAGGCTACAACTAATATTGTAACTAAACTTTGTCTTTAAAAAAAATCATTTCACATCAAAATTATGCTGGACGACAATCTTTTATAAAATAAAATTCATCCATTATTTTCTCAATAATGAGATTCTTTGCAATTTTCTCACACTCTTACATTTTTTCTTTCGAACGGTCTCACACTCTTTTAGATTCATTGATGAGATTGAGTTGTGAAGGGTTTGTTTAGTTGTTGAGAAGAGAGTTGTTGTGTTGAGAAAAGAAAAAAAAAAAGAAACATTAGGCAGTGTGGGGCAGCACTATAAAGGAGGAAAATGACCCGAGCATTGAGATTGAGAATTGAAGGGGGGGGGGGGGGGGGGACAAAAATTCTGCTTAAAAATGGGCTGCCAATTATGTTATTTGAAGAAAGTGGGTAATTGTCCATTGGATTAACCACAAGTATTTGGACAATTGGATGAATCATTTATTATTTTATTGGAGAACAAATGGCCATTATCTATTGGACTAAGTATAAATCTTAGGAATAATTGGTTTGGAGGATATATATATATATATATATATACACACTATTTGGGAATATAATATAATCATAACCTTTTCAATTTCTCCATCGTCATGACTTGTTGATTTAAGATATCAAAATCACTTAGTCTTTGGGATCTCTTTAAGATCAAGTTTTAGAATTCCTTCATCTATATCTCTACTTTTACTAAACATACATTACAAAATTTACACTTGCTTTGTAGTTCTACTTAATTGAAAAATTTTAGTAGTTAAAACTTCTCTCCAAATTTCTAACACGGCATTAACTAGTTTCATCCACTGAAGGGTACCAAGGGACTTAATCTAATGTTGAATTATCAAAAAAAAAAAAAAAGGAATTGCATGTGCACAAGGGCTAGTATAAATGTATAGCTAATAGATAACATAATAGGAAATGATTACCTGATAAACAAAATATGGATAGAGTTGAAATATGTCGTACGTTGAATACATACTAAAGTGTGATGACACTGATGGGAAATACTAAGTACCTGGCGTGCCTATTGTTCCAGAGCTCACCCTTCATGCACTCAAGAAAAGGAATGATTAGCTTTTGATGCTTCCATAGCGTATAAATTGAAATGATATTATTTTCTATACTTATTTATTTATTATATACATGCTAATTAATGCTCTACTATATATATATATTCTTTTTGATACATACTATATATATTCTTGACCTTGAGTTCATGCTGCATGCTGTATTGCATTTCTTTTACCCTCAAAAGTTATTTTGTTATTACATTTATCAATTTCCTCCATCATATTCATTAGGAGTACTCAAGTATAAACAAAAATCATGTATCCTTCCAAACATAAAAGCCCCATATGATAGGAAGTCCCAAATTCCTTCCAAACATAAAAGCCCCATATTTCATTCTATCTAGGGTATTTAGCCATGTGATATACACTTATAGGCTAAGGTATGGCTAAAAGAAGGTCATGTTACAGTACACTAATTAAGAAATATATATATTGAAGTAGAAAAATGAACACTATATTATCATATCAGACTAAGCTTGAGCGGCCAGTTCTGGATGTAAAAAAGAGATACAATTAACATCAAACACATATCATACTAAGCTTGAGCAGCCTTTCAGTCCATGCATGCAATACCTTTTGAAGCCAAATAATATGATACGGAAATTCGGTATCAACAAAATCATTGAGTTCACATTAATCATTATTCATGTCATGGATGCACAGAGACCACTTGGTACTTGTCAGTGAGAAATTAATCATTACTCATCTGGAGAATTCAGTTCATGACAAAAACTCTGCATATGTTTCAAGAAAATTTGTTAGACATCATTTTTTTTCCTTCAACACTTTAGTACTTGTGAGTGAGAAATTAATCATTATTGGTCTGGAGAATTCAATAGTTACAGTACTGCGCATGACAAAGATTCTGCATATCTTCCAGCAGGCACTTTTAAAATCAACAGGGTTCTAAGAAAATTTTTAGAGATCACTTTTTTCTTGAAACAACTGCAAATTTGATGCTTCGATGCCTGATTTACTCTATGAAGGGATTATTATCGGGTTCAATAGTCTTACTTGATGTGGTTGAACATTATTTTTTCTACAACATTGAAGATTCTATTTTCAAGGAAATTTTTTAACATACACACATTCATACTAATACATGTATATGTATAACCAAAGGTATATATTAGGCCTTCTTTTCATCTATATGAAAGTAAATTGCATATATATAATAGCAATAGAGAAAAGAAAATGATCAGCATAAGATTTTGCTAGGAAGATAAATATCTTGGGAAGACTACTTAAGTAGTTAATATATTATATAAAAACACATTTCACCTAAAAGGCCTAAACTCAATGGGTATGATCAACTCAACTATGTTATATTAACTACTTATTTTTCTCATTAATATCTTATGTGGGACTTCACAACTTAACCAACCAAATTACTCACATGTGAATATTCTAAAAAATCTCCCCCCTTACATGTGAATCTTTTACTAAGTCACTTGTGGCACTTCAATTAGTCTCACCCCTTAAACAAAAGCCATTTTCTTGACAATCCAAGTGACATGCATCACCAGCACCAATAGTATGCCCTTTACTCAACCATGCTTAGGGTAGACATAGGAGTCTTCACAACTATGGGAATCACCAATACACAATCACCTTGACTCACCACCAATAGAACCCTTACTCAACCATGGTTAAGAGAACATGAGAGTCTTCCTCATTCTACTTGGTGTGACCCACTAATGAACACTTGTCCTCGAACCATCGACTCTGATATCACTTGTTGAGGAGATAAATATCTTTTGAAGACTCCTTGAGTAAAAATATAATATATAGAGACACATTTAACTCAAAAGGCCTAACTCCAATGGGTATGAGCTCAACTATATTATATTAACCACTCGCTCTTTTC
This sequence comes from Castanea sativa, assembly GCF_040712315.1. Taxonomy (NCBI): domain Eukaryota; kingdom Viridiplantae; phylum Streptophyta; class Magnoliopsida; order Fagales; family Fagaceae; genus Castanea; species Castanea sativa. Next base: position 55,592,818 of record NC_134020.1, read on the forward strand.
ATTAATATTCCATGTGGGATTTCACCACTTAACCATTCACATTACTCACATGTGACTATTCTAATAGATTTCCATTTGAAGGGAAAAAAATCCAAATAAGTTCGATCCTCAAATAACGATTTTTCCCCTAAAATTCTCTACCTTTGAATTAACGGAATTAAAAAAAAAAAATAGCACAGTAAGCAATACAGAAATATAAAATGAAGTAGTTCAAGTTACCTAAATGCCATCTATACACAAATCTAAAATGAAGTACTTTACCTAATATTTAAGCCAAAGAAAGTTCATATCTTTCTATGCATATGTTTAGAGTCATAGTTCATCTCCACTTACCCAGCCGAAAAAAAAAAGGGAGTCACACATGATCTCCACTTGAGAGTTATATATATATATTTTGATCCATTGATTGGAGCATCATTGTTACAGATTCTAATTTGAGTTTTAGTTGCATTTCCCTTTCTATAAATACTTATTTGGATTGCTTTATAATTATAAGACCCTTCTCATTAGGTTTGCACTACAAAAACCCCATGACATGCGTCTAACCAATCACCTTCTCCAGAATTCTAAGCGCATTTCTTCGGTAAGTAAAAATTGGTAAGTTAATGAAGCAGGAAATTTTTATGAAACTATTAGAATATATAAAACATGGATATATGATACCAGATTTTTTTAAAAAAAAGGTGAAAACAGCTTTAACACCAATATAAAATGTATGAGAAAATATGAAAAATAAAAATAAAAGTGAGAGAGAGAATGTAGAGAATTAGCGTGCTAAGAATTCAAAAATAATTATCTCATGCATCTAACATATACCATCTCTCTCACAACATGTAGGTCTCACAATTGGATGTGATCCATATGTTGTGGGAAAGATCATGCTTAAGTTGGTTTCCACATAACATTTAAATCCATAACAAAAAGATCTTGATAGCTACAATTTACTATTGAGCCCTTTGTTTACAATAAACCTATCAAAGATTGTTAGAAATTGTCTCAAATTCCTATGTAGAATTAGTTTCAATATTGGGAATCCTCGAAATGGAAGCAAATTAAGGATCTCCTTGGTATGAAAAGGAAAAAATATTCTTTGTTCAAGAATAAATATGTTATTCCTTGCCCATTAAAGAATATGATTGGAGCTTTATAAATAGTTATTATTGGATAATGCAAATAGTTTGGTAGTTTTTGCATGCCCAAGAGTACTCCCACATTTAAAGAGAAGAAAACTCATAGAGAAACATGGAATGAGTTTCTTTGAAGAGTAATTCGGTAGATTTTTGGGGTTGAATGATGCCTGTGTTGTGTTAAGAGTTTATTTTGTTAGTATGAGAGAGTTATTGAATGTATTGGGACTTCCGACTTTGGGTTGTGAATTTTTGTGTGTGAGGATTGTGAGTTAGTTACAGTAGTTGTAATCTATATCATTGATAGTAGATTTTGGTTAGTGTGGTTTGTGAATATTGACTTGGAATTGGCCGAACTACATTAAAATTATTGCCTTATATAGATATTTTATTTATAGCAAGCTAAATCCTAGACTAACACCCGCACTCAAACTCAAGAGGTGAAAGCATGAAAAATAACTTGAACTTGGGAAGGTGAGACCTTGAAGGAAAGGATAATTGGATTAGATGTGGAATCAACCAAGGTAGACCAAATTAAATGAAGCATGAACGGCAAACTAGAATGAAGGCCACATGCACACAATGATTGAAGCTTGAGTGTTGAGCGTGGTGTTTAATACATATTGAGATTACTGATCAGAGACATGGTTGGAAAAACTCCACTTGAAGATGATAAAGACACGGGCCAAGGGGAAAAAAAGGCCAATACAGGTTACATATTAGAGGTGTGATCTGAATAACGCAACCTGAAGATGATCAAGACATGTCACTAGAAAGAAATTAGATAGAGGAGGTTACTTGTAATGAACTAAGGAAAATCACTCATTACGTCTATGCTTTATCCAAAAAAGAATAGTAGTCACAATAGGGGTTCTTTGTAATTGTTTATAAACTCAAATCAACCAAAAATATGTTGTATGTGGAATTCAGCACTATACATCTATACCTGCACAACACACTCAACTAATTCAATAGCAATTTAGTGCATACAATCTCCTTCACTTAAATCTCTAACATGCTTGTCTAGGCCCACATCATAGGGTAATATTTCTGGGTCCATATAGATGAACTCTGATACCATTTACAATAACCTAAGGAAAAACATTGCTCACATATCCTCTATACATTAGTCATATTTGAGACTCCTTATAGTAGTTTTGTAAGACTCAAATAATTTAATATATGTCCAAAATGAGACTCAAAACACACTCACAAAACACAAACTCAACTATTTCAATATCAATTTGAGGTATAGAGTAGATAAGGCTAACATTCTTCGCTGGTTCGTTACGTTAATAATCAACATGGTCTATCATACTTAGCTAATATGATTAAGGACACTTGACTAGAAGGAATACTGAAAAACAAGTGCAAAAAACAATATACGTGTGAACGTTGATGTAGTTGGAATCATCATGATTGTCTTGTTAGAAAAATATCAAATCAAGACGTTGTCCATGATAAGGAAAAGATCAAAATGAGTCCTATACAGTGGCTAGCAGCAGTGGTCAGAGAAAGAGCCTAAAATCTGCTTATTGGAGATGCGAATTAGAGGAGGCCATAGAAGCCTGCCCTTGATACTATTTATAAAAAAATAAAACATAATTATGATATCATGTTAAAAAAGGTAAAACATAACTTTGACACCATGATCATAAAGTACATGAGAGAATATGAAAAATAAATAAATAAAGAAAAAAGAGGGGGTGGAGAGAGGGAGAAAATGTGGGGATTAACATGTTTCGACTTTAGAGACCTGCATATACAATGAAAAGTCCTCCGTAACTAAATATTTGCTTTTTTTCAATGAACTCATTCAAAGGTATTTATAGTAGACTAAATCATAGATTAATCCAAGTAAGATTAAGATTACTTTATTTACATTTCAAGTAAGATTAAAAATAATGGACCTATATTAGAATTATATAACATATTTAGACCTTCATTAGGATTGAACGTTTAAATCTTTAACACAAGCTATCCCGTTGACTCTAATGCAATTGTATGTATGATCATATTCGACGTAGAGACAACTGTTAGATACTTTGTGCTCTTGAAAACGTTTTAAACATCCTGAGAAACTAATAATTAATTAATGATTGAAAATATTGTTGCTTTAATGGAATTTTCTACTTTGAAATAAATCTAGTAAATATTTCTACCTGGAAGTTCTAGAATCTGCTGCATATTGCCTAGTCTCTTGCCATTCTTGAAGTGGAAATCGTGGTATCAAGTAGATCTGAGACTAGTCCTCTTTAAGCTGCAAGACAATGATATGATACTCCAAGATGCTTTTGAGTAAGGATAACTGCCATGTCCATGAGCTAAAAATAATAGAAAATTATAAAGAAAGGAAAAGAATATGAAGTTTTCATTACTTCTTTTCAAACCTGCTGCTTAGAAAGAGAACAGATCTCTTGTGCAAAACAATATTCAGAAGAGCTCAACCACTAGTAGCCTTGTCTAAAGTAATTTTTGAACATGTCCTCTTGTATTACAACTAAGGAAGGAATAAATTAGCCTAAAATTGAATATCAAATATATTCATGTTTTCTTGTTGCTTTTCTAATTTTTGTTTTTGTTTTTATAATTCTGATACAACTTTGCTACTAGCAAGTAATTTTTGTACGAACAGTAACCAACACATATATGATAATGTTTAAACATTATAAAAATAGAAATAGTTCAAAATATAATGATGTTGACAAAATAAAGCTCTAAATTCTTATAAATGTTAATCCAAGGAGTACAACAAGTTTTTAGTACTTGGTTTAACATTCAGCAAACAGTTCATTAGGACACATGGCAGTTGAAGACAGGTAAAAACACACCTTTTTTGTTCATGCACTGAAAAAAAGAGCACCTCAATATGTTAACTGCAATTCTTGTCACACCCACCCAACCGAGGATTTCAAAAGAATTGGTTTTCTAGACAATGAGATTGCAAAGAATTATTTGAGGTAGCCAAAAGATTTGAAGTAGGGTTTTGATGTTGAGAATTTGAAGAGGTAATGAAATATGAACTAGGGCTTTGCTCTGGGGTAGTGTTTGGGGTGGTCATGAAAATTGAACTAAGCATTTGTTCTTGGGCATTGTAGGTAGTTGTGAAAATCGAAGTAGACTTCATTTCTTGAGGTTTCGAGGTGGCTGTGACAATTGCACTAGGGAGTTTTACTGGTATATCACCTGTGGATGGCTCCGCCGGCATGCTTGTTGTTCTGCAGCAAAAGGACTGCATATTGGCATTTTTGCTATTCCAATTCACAGGAAATCCTGGAAAATCTTCTTCGAAATTCCCCCCACTTGAGACTGTAACATTGTGTGAGGAATTAGCACCCACAATGCCCAAATTTTTCTCATTGATGCTAACAGAATTGATTTGATGTTCTAGCAAGTGATTGTTGTTGCTAGGCTGCTCAACCTCAGGCATCATTCTCAGAGAAGATTTCATTTCTTGGCTACAGAAACATGCTTTCTCACCAGTCTCAAGGGGAGTAGAAGACCATACCTGTCCCAACTTACTTGGGCTTGCTTCAGAACTTTGTTTAGATTTCTCAAGGTCTCTGATTATCATTTTTTCCCTTGTTCTCTCCCTTGCTCTTGATCTTGCTTTGTCCCTGGAATCCCTTGCAACTCTATGTATTTTTCTGTTCTTTTTCACTCTGACTGAGCGATTGACAAATTCACCATCATCCACAATCTCCAAATTTTGTGAAACCACTTCACTTTCTGATGTAAATGAGACAGTACTCTTAGCAACATCACTGCAACTAAATTGCTTCACTTGTGACATAGTACTTTCTGTGAGTTCCTTGATTGCAGTCTTGGACTTAGAAAATAGCCACTCAATGGTTTTGCTTGCTTTATCAAAGCCTAACATGTCTTGAAGATCAAAGAACTTACGCGCAATCTGAAGGGACAACCTCATTCTGCGATCTCTAGGACCTTGAGCAGTACAGATCTTGCTGTGCCTGTCCTTCTTACCAGTCCTCTTTCTGGGGCTTGTCTGTTTTGGACCACCATTGCTTTTCTTCTTTGGAATTGTTCTTTTAGAAGGAATCAACTGCTCGGAGACGGTGTTGTTGCTACTCGCTTCCTTAATGTTATCTGAAGCCACAACACTATTTTCAGTCTGAGCTTGAGAAGAAATAGTACCAACAAAGAATTGCTGTTGTAAAAAAAGGTTACTAAAAAATTGATCATCATCCTCAGCAAAAAGAGGAGCCAAGTGTGAGCTAGTGTTTTCATCATTTGCAAAGCACTTTTCAAGCATGGTTTGGTTGGTGTATGTAAAAGCGCTGTGACTGTTGCTACAAGGAAACATGGCCTCTCTTTGGAGAATACTGGGTGATCTGTAATTGACAAGCTACTGCTTTTTATGCTTGAGAAAAAAATAAACAAAACACTAGAGGAATGGAGAGGACGATGGTCAATTTGCCTAGGCTATTTGAAAGGGTATGCTATGCCAGTTAGGGTACTACCATAAGAGCTTGACATAGGGGGTGTTATATAATTACTTGGTGGAATTTATATATTAAAAAAATACTACCTATAATTTCAATAATTTTATAAAAATATTACATGTCCAAGTTGGTATTATATAGGTAAAAAAGTATTAGTAAATAAACCTACAAAACATAACTGTCAGCAACAGTATTCATAAACTAAGTAGGTAGTAGGTAATGATGTTAAAAATGAAAGAACACCAGAAAGAGAAGAGATTTAAGTCTAACCACAAATGAGAGAGTTACTGTTGTTGAGAACTTTGCTTTCACCGTGACCTTTTGTTGCAAAAAGTAATAAACTAGTGTGGTGCAGCTTGGATTGAGAGAGAGAGAGAGAGAGAGAGAGAGAGAGAGAGAGAGAAAGGGATAGCAAGGTAGTGCGAGTGGTACAGTAGAAGTAAGTGGATACGAAAGAGAAATATAGGGTGTTGAGGATGCTATGGATCTGTGAAAGTGTGGGAGATAGATAGAAAGATAGATACGAATTAAGCACAAAACCGAGTATTGCGACATTTCACGTGGGTGCAGGTGGGCAGCTTGATAGCAACGTTTCCTGTTCTTTTCAGAGATAGAAAGAGAGGGAGAGAGACTCTGCGAGAGATAGAGAGAGAGAGAGTTTCAGTTAATTAGGGTAGAGACATGGCCAACTCTATGAGTAGGAACCCTAGGAAGAAAGAAAGAGAGAAAGAGAGTGAGAGAAAGAAAGAAGGACAATTATATGATGAATGGAACAGAGGCTATATTGTACAAATTGAACAACTTTACCGACTTGAAAGCCAGCGCTTCTTTGACTGGACGACCAAATGTCATTTTCTACTTCTCTGACTGCATTTTTATAATTCATCTTGGGTTTCTATTTTGAGTAGTGGTTAATTAGTACACACCAAATCATCTCACAGGTTTGTTTCTAATTGGAACATATTGTGCATACACACTTGTTTTTAGTTGAAATTATTGCTTACTGCATTTAGTATGTGTAAGAGTTAGCGTAATGATCACCTCATAAATACAGATTTTTGTGAAGTAGGAAAAAAAAGTTAGGATTTAAGCTTCTCAAAAAAATCTTCACTTACATATAAATTTAGATTAAACTTATCATTTAAAAAAAAATTATTTCCCTTCTTTTTCTATGATTTTTATTTTCATATATTTTAATCTTTGAATAATCTCACAACCTTTTCCAAAAGAAGCTCCTCTTAAAGTTCTAAACTTTGTACGATTTAGTTCTTTCCAATTACGCCTACTGGACAATCTTCAATCTCAATACATGCCTCTCACATTCACAAAAAGAAAGAAAGCTAAGAAAGAATTGCACATGCTCATCATCCTTCACTAGACTTCTACCATTTTCACATGCCGGTTCTCTCTGCTAGACCTTGACCTAGCTAGGAATGATTTCTCTCCATAGCTCGAATAAAAATCTTTCGTGATTGTGAAAATGGAAATGCTCCTCTACTTTATGTCCCTTTCTATTATACCATTTATAAATACCATTCATACATACCATACCGTAGCCTTAAAAAGAATGAATAAATTCTCCTTTCTTTCTGCTTCAATGATCATATCCCGTGAATTTAGATTTGACAAGTAAAGGTCATTGTCCTTCACTAAAGGAATATGAGCTTTTACTAAAAAGAAAAGGTCATATCTAGGCAAGTCCACATAATAAAAGTGCGTATTAGGTATACCAATGATTATAGAGTGTTCTAATTATGATAATTTCTTTTAAATTAATAGAAGTAACTAGTGTTTTTTTCCCAAATCTTGATAAATAGAAAATTAAATTGCAATTTACACTTTTGAGGTTACTATTAAAGTTAATTTCAAACCTTTGATATGTACCTTTAAGTCTCTAAAGCTAATTACATAGCATTTAGATTTAAGCTCTTCCATTCATGTACCTAGATGGAGAGATTGAAAAGGATGTGAATGAAAGGATAAGAGCATAGTAGATAAAGTGGGAAAGTGCATCAAAAGTACTGTGCAATTGTAGAATTCCTATTAAGTTAAAGTAGAAATTCTATAAAACTGTTATACAATCAGCTATGCTTTACAGTATCAAATGTTGAGCTATTAAGAAACAATATATTCATAAAATGAGTGTAGTTGATATAAAATTTTTAAGATAGATTAGTAGAAATACACGAAAAGATATGATTTGAAATGACAAAATTACAAAAAAGAATATTTGCGGTTGACCTTAACTAATATGTTGAAGATTCATAGCTTACCCAAAAAAATTGGGATTAAGCCTATTGTTATTGTTGATGATGAGGTATATATTCATTTAACATTAGCTCAAAATGATGTAATTTTATGGATCCAAATTTAGAAATTTTGTTGATCAAAAAAATTCTCAAACTTTAATGGTATAAATGTCAATTTAGTCAAAAAAAATCTCAAACTTTAATAGGCTTCAAAACTACGTAATTTTTTTTTTAAAATGTGAGATAGAATTTTACTCTAATTTAATCTAGGTGTATGTGTACGAAATTCTCTCCTAAAAACTTGAATCATGACCCTTACTCTTTACACCTCACAAATACTTATATTTATGGTATAACCATCATGCTAAGAGTGTGTGGTAATAAAACTATGGACTGCAAAATAAAAATAAAAAATAAAAACATCATGGTTTTGAGCTTAGTTGACATTTCATAGACACTTCCTCACAATACATTGAAAGAATTGACATAAATTCAAAATGACACATGTACGGATCCCAATTTTAAAACTTTAGAAAAAAAATTAAAATTACCCAAAATTTTAGGATACAAATTACAATATAGTTAACACTCTTTATGGGAAATGGTAATGACCTGATTGGCCCACACTCGAAAGTCTCTTTTTACATATCATTTTGAGTCTTTTTCATTTGAACTGTACACATGTAGACATGCAACTATTCACTACGTATCAAATATATTCGTCTCTTCTTTAAAGTTAACAGCATTATTGTGACTGACAAGGAGTCAAGGACCACAGATTATCATTAACTAGCTAGGTTCGTTTCAGGTTCAGTTAATTAATGGGGCTTGGTTAACAAGTATACTTGCGACAATTTTTTTTTTTTTTTTAGAAACACACACACACACACACATATATATATATATATATATAAAGATGAGATAAGAGAATACACTAACATACCAACATTAAAACTGCATGCGATAGTTAGTATAGCGGAGTAAGTGATAAACTCCTTCTCAATATCACACCTTACCAATGTGGGATAACTCAACAACTCTAAGTATCTTTTTTTTTAGAAACACACACATACACATATAGGGGAAGGGAATCAAGGACAGCTTGATGCATTTAGGGGATTTAGGCGAAAATTGACTTGAGACTTTTTAAATATTTAAATGACTTTTTTATTAAAAAAATTAATATTACTTAAATTCTATTATCTTATTTTAGATGCAATATTATTAATTAACCATATAGAATCTTTTTTTCTTTAGAAAATCTATAGACAAAAAAATTGACAAAACTTTTCACAGTTGTTGATGTGACAGATTGGTAATGGTAAGTAAAAACGTGATGATAGTGGTAGACCTAGATGAAAACTAATAAAAATTTGTCAGCTCAACTATTGTGAAATTCTTTGTATGTTACTCTTTTTTTGTGAAAAGTGTTATATTCACAATATTTTCACAACAAATCCTAAATATTTCAACTATTATTGGTTCTAATTTAAACCCACCATTGAAATTATTTTTTTTCCCCACCAATAACAACCAGTAACAACCTGGCACTTAAGATTTGTTATGGAAAATGTTGTAGACGTAGTTGTAGGGTTATTGGGCCTAGGATTATGTGAGGGGTTGGCCCAAGAGTATTTTTTGAGCTAAAGGCCTAATCCGAGGACACTGAATGGTCTGAGGATATAAGAATGTCAACTCATAAAGCAATACTAATAAGTAAAGAGGTGATACCTGAACAAGTATGTCCAAGAGGATAGTCCGAGGAAGATTATGTCATCGGCTATACATAGCCGAGACAGGAGAATGACTGGTTAAACATCCACAAGCAATGTTCTAGAAAATCCTATAGGTAAGGGTAAACATGGTAAACGTGGAAGATAAGAAGAAGGGCGGTGGAATATCTAATATAAAGCTGTTACCACCGCCCCCGCATTGAATGCTCTGCAACTGCTATTCTGGCCACATTAATGGGGAAGTGAGACATGAGCATTAGAGTTTAGCCTAGCTCTTGTGTCCAAAGACTTCAAGGGGTGGATGGGACAAGAATCTAAACCAACAATCTAACCCTTACGTGGAGGATAAAGAAAAGAAGAAGGAGGTGATATAAAAGGAAGAAGGGACCTTAAGGAGAGGGGATCGGAAAAAAACAGAAAAAGAAGACTGTACAACTCACTATCCATAGCTGTAATCTATCTTGAGAAGAGATAATATAAATCATCATCGGCTTGTGTCCGAGGAGAAGATTCTTTCATATAAACAGTTCCTTGTATGTATCATTATGAGGGAGCCCATCATTTTTGTTATCTAACATCACTAGAACCTAGATTTCAAGCCCACTCTCTACAAATTTCATTGTAATAGGCCTTTTCAGGCCCATCCCCTTCGCACTGTAGATTTGGGTGTAAATTGTGTTCTTACCAATAACAACAAGTAACAACCTGACACTTAAGATTTGTTGTGAAAAATGTTGTAAACGTAGCATTTTTCTCTTTTTTTTTTTTTTTTGATAAAAAAATATTGTTTTATTTATGGGCTAATATTTTTGGGCTTAATGAATAAGTTTATAATATAAAAAATTATTTGGGGGCCTTTTTCTACTTGAGGGCCTTAAGCGACCGCCTCACTTGCTTTTATTCTAGAGCCGGCCTTGAAGGAGATGAGATAAGATAATACACTTACACGCCAATACCAAAACTGCATGCGGCAGTTAGTGTCACGAAGCAAGTGATAAACTCATTCTCAATATCACACCTTACCGATGTGGCACGACTCAACAACACTGAGTATCTTTTTTTTTAGAAACACACGCGCACACACACACACATATAGGGAAAGGGGATGAGATAATGGAATACACTCACATGCTGACACTAAAACTGTATGCGGCAGTTAGTGAATAAACAATTTTATAAAAGTTTTGATACTATTTTTATGAAAATTATAAAAATATTTATAAAATATATCTTAAATTAATTTTTTTAAGATTATCTTAACTTTTTTTTATTAAAAAAATTAAACAAAAATAGGAAGGCTGCGGTTTGTATTAATGAGAAAGCACCTTGAAAGTTAAGGCGGTTATTAATTTCTCAAAAAAGAGGACAGCACAAGCTACTCTCAATGGCTGCGGCTGCCTAAACTTGAAAATAGGAGAGTTGGATGTTTGTCTTTAGCGCGCGTGTGTGTATATATATATATATATATATATATATATATATATATATATATGAATTGGGTTCAAATTATATCTAATATAACTCTAAGTAATGTTATACAACCTAATAACTTATATTAAAATTTATTTTCGAAAATTTCACCGTTAAATTACATGTTCTATATGTTTTTAATACTCAAGCCAATTTTTATGTTAATTGAATGTTATTTACCATTCGATTTATAAACTCATATTTTATGCATTATTTTAAATTACAAAAATTTGAATTTAAACAATTGATTGATAATATGACTATTAATCTTTGATCACCTTGAAATTTTATAAGTATGAAGAATATACAAAGATAACGTAATCTAACGATAAATTTGTCAAAATTTATATCTAATTAAATAATATTAAATTGTGTAATATTGTTTAAAGTTATATCAGATGTAACTTGAATTCAACTCTATTTATATATAAAGTAAAAAATAGTAAACTATAAACATTACATTTATTATAATTTTTTTTCATAATTGATAATATGACTTATTGTGATTAGAAGAATATTGTTCAAACATCAATCACGTCACTACTCACTTAGAGCAATATTGTTGTGATTGGAGTAATAAAAAGTGACATCATTTAGATCATTAACCTGTCACTTTTTTCTTTATACATCAATCACAACAAATTATATTAATTATTAGCTTTTAGTTTTTTTTCCTCTAATGTTTGCTGGTCTCACTGTTATGGTTTTTTTTTTTTTTTGTTAAAAATTAAGTCAATACAATTAATTGAACGTGGGCCTCGCAATAAGCAAAAAAACATAGATCCCCAATATTTTTTTTTTTTTTATAATCCATAGATTCCCAATATCATGGGACCAGCTTGGGAACTGTTCACTCAAGCTTTAGGTCTTCTCTTTTAATGCATGTGTAAGTGTACCTAGGTTAAACGTGCACATTTTTTATAAAGTATCCTTACTTGTCAAAAACGTACCAAAAACTATAAATTATAGGATAGGAAAAGTGAATACGTTGGAATTGGAGAAAGAAAGAGTATAGTTTTTTACGACCAGCAAAGATTCATTCAGCCGTGCCCTTTACAATATTTTATCTTTTGAGAACATTTTTTTGAAGCTTCAATCTTCTCTTTGATTGTGCGACTAAACTATATAAGTGCTTTTTTAATGTCACTTTTTCCACGCTTTACTTAATTTTCACATCGTTTAGCAATTCTAGCCCACCATGAAAGGGAAAGAAAATAAAATGAAAACTTTAGCTCATCTATCATTATGTCTTGTTCAAAACAGTTGGGTGGATTGCATATATAGCATGCGTCTAGATTAGACTTTTTTTTTCATTTTCTTTTAATGAAAAGCTTATTTATTGAAAGCTAACAAAAATATAAATATATCTGAAATAGAGAAATTTAAAAAATTGTACGTAAGTAAATAAAAATAATAACAGAGAAAATCTAATGCAAACACACTATATATATATATATATATATATATATATATATATATATATATATATATATATTATTTAGTATCTTTTATATCCACTTGTTTACCATTATGTTCTTCATCTACTTGATTAAGACTGTCCTATACCAAAGGAATGTTACTAAAATGTGCCACTAGTATTATCCTAATTTGCAAGCAATATTTAAAAAGATGACTATATATAGTTGAATTCACAAATGACTTTTTTTAGGTCAATTCGCTATCATATATAAGGTCACACAATATTGTTTCCATAAAGCTGGACATAAATGGTGCAAACATGTTATTGCCTAAAGCAAATGATGCAACACAAAAGGCAGAGAGAGTAGTACACTTTAATTTTTCTCCAATTAAACAGTCCCAAATTAAAGCTAGCTAGCTAGATTTGCATATAATTTTCAAGGGTCCGGTTATTGTGTGCCTTAAAGGCACATATTAAGTCATCTATTTTTTGAAAAATTAAAAAAGCTGTAAAATTTTTTCAATTTTTGATAATTTAAAAAAAAAAAAAAATGATATACTATTGTGTACTCTTAGGGTACATGTTAGTAAAATTCAATTTTCAAATAGAAATAGTGAGGGAATAGATTGATGTGGTGACCATTTATTGAACAGAAAAAGGAAATGATTTTATCAGTTTTCTTCATGAATTAAAGTAGCTCTCATGTACAATTTTGTCTCATACATACCTTAGACTCGAAGTTAGAACTCTATAAATACCAGTGCTTCCAAGCACTAAATTAAGAGAGAAACCTTTTCGCCCCTGTGTATATCTATGTTTTTCGTCTTTCAACAACCCTTCGGTTCTTTCATTGTTTCCTCTACATGACCTGTATCTTTCAGTGTGTTCATCTCTCTGAACTCTCAGCATCTCCATCTCTCCCAGGTTATGTTTCTTTCAATGCGTGTGTATATCTCACGTGTTTGTTTTCATCATTATGCTATATATCACGGGCCACTTTCTCTTCACATATTGTCAATTTTTTTTTTCTTTGTATCCCTTTTCATCTATAAATCCAGTTTCTTTTTCCCCTGTGAAAACTCACTTAGTGTATAAAACACTTGTGAATGTTTAGACCCTCAAATACAAATTTTTCAAAGCAAGCTTACATTCAAATAATGTATGTGCGGAATATGAAATATAAGCAATACCCAAATAAGCAAACTACTCTAAGCCATATTTTAATCACAATTCACCAGTAAGTAAAAGCAAAAAGTAAGAAAAAGAAAGATGCAAATACAAAATAACAACGGCACGTGTTATCGAAGAGGAAACCGAAAAATTTGGCGAAAAATCTCTCTGCCGCCCTCCAAGCAGTAAATGATCTACTAGAAAATCAGTTGGGATACATGAATAGTAATAGACTCTTCAAGCCTAATCTATCCAATACACCTAAGCCTAATCTACCCAATACACCTAAATCTTCTAAGCTTCTTGCTCCAACAAGGTTACGCCGAACCATGTCTTCTCTAGCTGACCGAATCCCGCAATTAGCTCATTGCCTCAACCAATGTGAATTGGTTCTCTCTTGAACTGCTACCCAAACACCAAGAACCTTCTCACTATTATGAATTTGGTGAGGTAAGGATTTCGTTTATAATCCTCTCATGGGTATGACAATGGAGAGGATGAGAGTAGAGGAATTTGGAGAATCAAATGTATAAGATTGTGGATGAATCAATTTTGTTTTTCTCTAGGGTTTCTCTCTCAAAATTCTCTCTAGAAGCTCTTTACATTTCGTGGGTATAAGGGTATTTATAGTAGGATATGAGATGGAATATGAAAAGTTAGTTTTTAGCAAAACAGGGTGCACTGGCGACTCACTTCACGACTGGGATGAGTTGCGAGTTCCAGTCGCCAGTTATCAGACTGGTCAGACTGTACTTTTTGTCCTGTAGTGATCCAGCTATTCTGACCCTTCAACTTCTTGCATACTTCACATGTGTGTTACATTTTGGCGAGTCACCACTCGCGAGTCAGTCGTGAGTTTCAGTCACGAGACACATCTTATTGCACACACTTGATCAATTCTTCACACTCTCTCACACACAACATTTACATTATTCCCACTTAAATACAGGATTTCTAAATGCTGAATTACATGCAAATTTGGCACAAAATAAAGCTAACACATGGTTGAATAAATTCAACTTTACTCCTTGAATTTTATAATCACCCATTCATGATCTAGCAATTCAATTTTTAAAAAAAAAAATTAAAATCTTAGTCATGTTTGGGTTTCTCAGTAGACAAATCAAGCTAATTACTCCACAGGGTTTATGGCCTTGAGCCCTTGACCCAATCGCCAAGTTCCGCAACATTCATCAATTTGAAAAAACATGCTCACAATGTTATACCAATCAAATTAAGTATATACTGCAATTTTAATCATGATCCAACCCAAGGCACGTAATTCATAGACATTAAATACTAAAATTTCGAACCCCCAACTCTCCATGCAATTTGTATATACCCTCGAAAGTCGAAACACAAAACAATCTTAGAAGACGAAATTAATATAAAAATTTTTAAAAAAAAATAACACAAGGGAAAAAATGAAAGAAGATTAAAATATTTTTACAATGATTTTTTTATTAAAATCAAACATGTGGAATGCACTTGACACCATTTCTATTAAGCTAACAGAAATGTGACAGAAGTTTAACTTAGTCATTTCCATAACTTTTGAACTTGAAAATTTCAAGTTGTAATGTTAGAATTTAGAAAAAATAAATAAATAAAAGTTACTCAAAATTTAGTAGATGTTTTTTTCATTTTTTTGTCTTTAAGTAGCATGGCTTTTTTTTTTCTTTCCTGTTTTCCTTTTTGTTCCAATTGCTTTATTTTTTTTAATCATTGCGACAAAAATCATTGCTTTATATTGTTGCAATAACTTAAAATGAAAAAATCATTGCAAGAACTTGATACCAATGATTTAGCAATCTATTGCAACAAAAATTTTAGAATTGATAGCTTATTGCAATGAAGTTTTCATTGCAATAACTTAATATAAATTATTTTACAATCTATTAAAATGACAAACATGAAGATACAATGAAGAAATCATTACAATAACTTGATATAAACTATTTTACAATCTATTGCAATGACAAATGTGAAATTATTATCAATTACAATGAAGATATAGTTGCAATCTTCCAATTACACTGAGATACCATGTGACTCTTTAGTTTGTGACAGACTCAATAAAAATTTGGATTGTGATCATGCGGGGTGTTGCTTATACCAGATATTATATGGTGATGGGTTCAAGTCCAAGGGAACCCTTATGTTTGAATTGATGGTGTTTGGAGAAGTTACAATCCTAAACATGGTTATAAGGTTCGGACATACGAATAAGGTTGGATTTAGTAGATAGATCGGGATCATGGGTTTGGGAGCTGGGTCTTTATCCTTTGTATATAAGATTCCAGTTGGTGGGTTCTTTAGCTACTATTTGCCAAGCAGAGATAGCTAGGTATCTGGATCACTTTTACTGGGACGTGAAGCTATCTCGGTGGGTACTGTATGGGACCTATGGGTTCCCATGCTTAGCAACATAAAAAACCCAAGTTTATACTATGTTTGGCTGACGAGTCTTAGAGTCGAAGGCATTCAAGTGCCTCTTTTTGAAGATGTCTTTCAGTTAATAGAATTGGGTGACGGAGGAGTGAATTGTTTTACAATTAATTGAAAAATATTTTTGCAATAACTTGAAATGAAGAAATCATTGCAATAACTTGATACCAATGATTTTTGCAATCTATTGCAACAAAAATTTAAAATTGATAGCTTATTGCAATGAAGTTTTCATTGCAATAACTTGATATAAATTACTTTTCAATCTATTAAAATGACAAACATGAAGATACAATGAAGATATCATTGCAATAATTTGATATAAACTATTTTACAATCTATTGTAATGACAAACATGAAATTATTTTCAATTACAATGAAGATATAGTTGCAATAATTTGATATGATTTATTTTTGTCAATTGTTTTCAGTGTATTGTAATAAGATTCGTGAAGTAATGGTCTATTATTATTATTATAAGATATTTGAAACAATAAATTTTTTATTGAAACAAAGCTATTATTAAAATATTTAGAGTTTATTGCAAAGGATTTTTTTTTTGTTGCAAAAACTTATTACCTTAGATTTTATTACAATAACTTGCATTAATAATTGCAATGAAGCGTGACGCTATCAAATATAACCATCAGTTTCAACAGAAATGGCAATTTTAGAGTTGCTTCATAAAGACAGAAACGACAATTATAGCCATTAGTTTCAACCAAGAATGAAGCATGACACCAATAGTGTGGTGAGCTTTATCTACGATGTGGAGCAAGTAATTTTTGTGGGAAAAGTCATTTCAGGCTTGAATGAAGGATTGGTGAGTACCTTGTTCCAATATGGATAGGTTCCCCACCAACAACCCAACATGTAATTTTGGACACTGGGAGTGACCTAATCTGGGTACAATGCTAACATGTTAGCAATGCTACAGCCAATCTGACCCAATTTTAGTCTCGACACAATCTTCCAGTTGCACTGAGATATCATGTGACTCTTTAGTTTTAATAAAAAAATTGGATTGTGATCATGCGGGACGTTGCTTATACCAGATATCATATAGTGATGGGTCCAAGTCCAAGGGAACCCTTATGTTCAAAACGACGGTGTTTGGGGAAGTTACAATCCTAAACATGGCTATAGGGTGCGGACATGCTAATAAGGTTGGATTTAGTAAATAGGTCGGGATCATAGGTTTGGGAGTTGGGTCCTTATCCTTTGTGTACAAGCTTCCAGTTGGTCGGTTCTTTAGCTACTGTTTGCCAAGCAGAGATAGCCAGGTATCTGGATCACTAGTACTTAGACGTGAAGCTATCTTGGTGAGTACTGTATGGGTTTCCATGCTTACAGCATAGAGAACTTAGATTTTTGTTATGTTTGGTTGACAAATCTTGGAGTCAGAGGCATTTAAGTGCCTATTTTTGAAGATGTCTTTCAATTAATAGAATTGAGTGATGGAGGAGTGAATTATTTTACAATGAATTATAATTTTTTTTTTTGCAATAACTTAAAATGAAGAAATCGTTGCAATAAATTGATACCAACTATTTTTGCAATCTATTGCAACAAAAATTTAGAATTGATAGCTTATTGCTATGAAGTTTTCATTTCAATAACTTGATAGAAATTATTTTACAATTTATTACAATAACAAACATGAAGCTACAATGAAGATATCATTGCAATAATTTGATATTAACTATTTTACAATCTTGGCGTGTGAGTGTATTCCCTTATCTCATCCCCCTTCCCCTATATATGTGTGTGTGTGTGTTTGTTTGTTTCTCAAAAAAAAAAAAAAAACTAGTTTACAATCTATTGCAATGACAAACATGAAACTATTATCTATTACAATGAAGATAAAGTTGCAATAATTTGATATGAATTATTTTTGTCAATTGTTTTCAATTTATTGCAACAAGATTCATGAAGTAATATCCTATTATTATTATTGGCCTTATCACACGTACTTCGCACGTGCAATGAGACTTTTTTATTTTTGGGTTTAGTAAAATAATGTTTAAAAGTGAAATAAAGATAGTATCTTAATTTTTAGGATTTTTCACTACGTGAGAGTTGATAAAAGTTTGAAAGTCTAAAAGTCAGGAAATTCTTAAAAAATAGTAAATTTCTATTTTAACCTATATGTGTTTTTAAATTTAAAATTATCTAACTAGAAGGTAGGGGTATTTTAGAGAGTTTAAGAATTTGTGTGAAGATTTTTTATTATGCAAAATGATGAATCCTAAATAGAGAATCCTCTTATTAGTAGTATAGATAAGATATTTAAAACAATAAATTTTTTACTACAACAATATATATATATATATATAAATATATATATTATTACAACAAAGTTGTTATTAAAATATTTGGAATTTATTGCAACAGAAATGTTTTTGTTACAAAAGCCTATTACAACAATTGTAATGACCTAATGTTATTACAACTTTTTTTTTTTCTGTAATAAACATTTTTCTTGCAGTGATTTTTTAATTTTGAATGTGCACTAAAAAAATACCAATTTGGATTTGAGAAAATTTTGATAAAAAAATCATATAAGAATTAATTGAATATTAAATAGGATCTCTTGATATATTTGTTACTAACACTATAAAAATTCATAAATAAGAAGAAATTAAACTAATTAAAAAGATTCAAAATATAATGAAATAATACAAAAAAAAAATTAACAAATAAAATAATTGTAATTATATCCAAATATATAATGTGACCATTCTTGATTAAATAAAAATGACTATATTCACTTCTAAATGTATATATCACTTACAAAATTTTATTTGCAATACTTGTTATAGTTGTTTTTGTAAAAAATAAATAATAAAAAATAAATAAAAATTGATAAACTGTTACTTGAAATCAATTGAAATAACAATATTATCAATTGGTAATGGATTATAACATAACAAAAAAGAAATAAATTAATAATTTTACATCCTGGGCCTCATATTGTATTAAGCCAACATACTGACACATGACACATGATACAACATAATTGGTAAGAATGAAAACTGGGGTAAACAAAAAGCACTATTGTACTACCCATAACGTCTATAGTACTAGTGAGCTGACCATGATTGCCAAGAACTGATTGCCTTTTTTTTGGGGCCATGAACTTGGTAATCAATCTGTCATGTTGATTGTCGTCTAAAATTCTCATTTGTGGTGTAAAAAAGAAATTAAGGCTATTTTTTCCAAGTTCCAAAGAAACACTGTTGCGTGCACATAGCCACATGAAAATATTTAAATAAATACACAAATAAAAATAAGTTATCTTATCTTCTAAACTTGATTGGGGTACTTTCTTACAGAGCCTAGGATTCTTGGAAAGATCAAAGCACTTCTAAGAGGAATTATATGAAATGATTTCTTATTGGACCTTTTAGTACACGGATGAGTGTGAGAGACAAATAGATGTCCACAATCTTAACCAAGGTGATTATGATTGATCAAAAGATAGTGTATGAGTAAAAAGTAAAACAATTCAGTATCTTGCAATAGTCCAATGGATTGGTCTATACTCTTTAGTAATTTTCAGACCTTACGGACGCTCCGTTTGTTTCAATGAAAAACTTTGTGTAAAGATAGTTTTTCTTATTTTCCAATGTTTGGTAGCATAAAAAAATATGAGTCAAAGGAAAACTATATTTGGTCAATATAAAAAGTATGACTTATTTTTAGAGATTGTTTTCCATTAAATTTTTTTAGAAAACAACTCTATCTCACAGCAAGCTAAATAAGGGAAGTTAAAAGGTTATTTTTCAACTTATTTAAAGTTGCTACCAAACATTAGAAAATGAGATAGTTTTATAGAAAATGTTTTTTAGAAAATGACTCATTTTCTAAAAAACATCATTATTGAAACAAACAAATATTGAGTTCAAATCACTTACTCTACTTTCTCAAAAAAAAGAGTCGCTTACTCTATATCTCGGAGTTATTTTATAGGATTTCTCTAATGAAATTAACTGTTTTGATTTATGAGATATTGAGTTGAAGTTGTTAAATTACCGATTATTCTAAAAGGTTAAACTAAGCTTAAACTATTAGGATATGATAAATTTAATTATTTGACTACATACTTTTCTCCTTAGGGCCTCATGTGTGGGCAGAAATTACTTTTAATAGGTGAGACCCAACATGTGAAAATTTAAATGGAAAGTAGAGCGAAGGAAATAAGGATTAAACTCAAGATTTCATACTCTGATACTATGTTAAATTGTCAATTGTTCCAAAAGTTTAAACTATTAGAATATAGTAAATTTAATTATTTAACCATATACTTCTAACACAAATCGCTTAATTCATATCTTAGAGTCATTTTAAGGGATTTTTTTTTTAAAATCTAATTACCCATTAGACACAAACAAAAAAAATTGAGAAAAAAAAAAATCAACTTGGCGACATGTGAACTCAAGCATGGAGGACGAAAATCTCACATTGTCATTTGTGAACATAGTAGAGTTTGGAGATCTTTGCTCATGTTTTTTATTGATCTATGGAGCTATCTGCTTGGGTGAAAGATATGTTAGGGAAATCAAGACCATTCAACCGTGCGTAGCAATAAAGTCATCATGGGCCAAAATGGGGTTTTGCCCCTTTTACCAAAAATTTCTAGCGTTTTTCCCTCTTTCTCAAACTATATAGGGATATGTCCCTATTTTGAAACTCGATAATGTGAGGCTCGATTTTCATATAAAACTCGATGGTCATATAGTTGAGTTAGTATGATCTTTTTGCCACGCTGGCAAAGTAAATGTGGCTATTTTCAAAAAAAAAAAAAAATGCTTGTGTATACATGCATAACTTGGTAACTAGAAAATCGAGTTTGCTTTAACAATTTGAAAACCTAACGTCTCACAACACCTGTTCACTCTCTCCCTCTACACTCTCCCTCGCTCTCTGCCATCACTCTTCCTCACTCTCTCCCACTCTCCATTAGTCTCACTCTCCCTATCCAGTCTCCCTCACCCTCTTCGATCAATAGTCGTTGCCAGAACCCTGGTGCTTCCGTTGAACGCTCACCATACCCACCACTGTTGATTACAGGTACATTGCTCTGTCATTGATTATTGTTTTGTGCTGCATTTGTTTTTTGGGAAGTGGATGATTATCAGTTTGACTAAATATAAATTCTTGGTGTCTGATGTAGACTAATGTGGGTTTTCTGAGTTAATTTTGATTTATTGGATTGGTTTAGTTTCATATAGTATGTTTTTTTAGATGAATATTTTTTGTGCTTTTTATACTGATACGACCCATGGTGCATTTTATTATTGAATGTTATTGAGTGCATTCAGTCTTGGTCTTTTTAATGCCTTGTATGCTAGTGTCTGTTTTTTGCCATGATTTTTTCAATGTGGGTTTTATCTTTTGAGTCAGTTTTGAGCTGATTGAGATTGGTTTTTGTATGAGAGTTTACACCTGGTTAGCAACTTGGGTATGTTTGGAACAAGAATACTAAGCAACAATCAGGTTGATGGTTTGGACCTTTTTTTGTTGTTGATAGTTTGTACGGATTTAGTTCGTGGTGCCAAGGACAAGCTCTTGAGGGTTAAAGGCCCAGTGAGAATCCCCACTAAGGTTCTGCACATCACCACTAGGAAGTCCCCTTGTGGTGAAGGTATATTTTCTATATCTTACTATAGGATTCAATTGATTGAATGCGGTCGTGATCCATATCATTAATTGTGAATTTTAGTTGGCATTTATGTGAATATAGGCTTGGAATTAGTCAAACCATGTTAAAATTTGTTCTCTTGAGTGATTGTTTTATTTTATTTTTATTCGTATGAAAGCGCTTTCAGTAGTCTTAAATCACAACAAATTGGTATCAAAGCTTAAAGTTTCGTTAAGTTCACCAAAAAATATGTTTAGTGCATAGTGGGGAGCTAGAGAGGGCTAAGGGGGTCATGGGCCCCCCTAGCTTTTTGAAAATTTCATTTCTAGCCGGCAAAATTCAAAATTTCACCGTAGCTAGATAATTTTGACATGGTTCGACATAGGAGTAGGAAAGGCACTATGAGGTTGGTATCAAAGCTTAAAGTTTCGTTAAGTTCACCAAAAAATATGTTTAGTGCATAGTGGGGAGCTAGAGAGGGCCAAGGGGGTCATGGGCCCCCCTAGCTTTTTGAAAATTTCATTTCTAGCCGGCAAAATTCAAAATTTCACCGTAGCTAGATAATTTTCACATGGTTCGACATAGGAGTAGGAAAGGCACTATGAGGTTGGGGTCAATACAATGGTAGGACATAAAAAAAATAGTTGAGTACTCCCTTATCCACACCCAAAAAAAAAAAAATGAGAAGAAAAAAATGAGAGAGAGGTAGTTGAGTACTCAATTACAAACTTAAGCTTTAAATTAAAAAACTTTAATCGTTTATTGAGCTTTTACTTTATTTAAATTATATATATATGAGGGAAGAATTTGAACTATAAGAGTGTTTGGTTTGAGTTGTTTTGACTTATATAACTTAAAACTCATCACTCAAAACTCAAAATTAGTGCAATCCACTGAATAACAACTTGTTTTGGTGAGTTTTTGGTGTTTGTTTTTGTAACTCATAGATCAATATTTTGAGATAGAGTAACAAAAACTAAGAGCAGGTCTGAGGGTATTTCCAATTTTTAAGAAATAAGTTTGATGGCATGTTTGTAATAATTGCAAGTGTGTGGGGCCCAAGTTAGGCTCCGGTCAAATCTTTGCTTAGTTCATTAGAAGCTTTTTTTTCTTCTTTGAGTTTACCTTCAGCTTCACAATTGTGTGAAAGTTTTTTCTTCTATGTGTGGGGCCCGATTTGTGTAGGTTGTGGGCTCCACCAATTTGTGATAAAGTTGAGTTATAGATTGAGAAACACAAATTGGGCATTTTTTCCAAACAAGAAGTTCTGAGTTTTGGGTTATAGATGAGATAGAGTGTTAGTATCCATTTAGTCGGGATGATGGAAAAGTGAAAAAAAAAAAAAAAAAAAAGAGGATAAAAAAGTGGGAGGATAAAAAAAATCTTAATTTCCCTCGTTTGTGTTTGATTGAGACGGTGGAAAAGTGGAGCTATGAATTTTGGGTTTTAAGATAGACTCAAAACAAACACCCTCATTGAGTTATTATTTGTTCTTAGTCAATTGAATATATGAAAAAGCTCATAAAAATTTGATATATAATATATATGTAATTAATAAATATTTATCAAATCAAAAAAATCAAATTAGAGAAAACTGAGGCTCATGTAGTTTGTGCAAACATATCCAAAATTGGAGCCATTTCCATTTTTTCCCTTTCGCTTTCTTGTTAACTGTTTGTTACATCTCCCATATGCACTAGAGTACTCAAGTTTCTTCAAGCTAGTTATTGGTTGTTTGGCCTTATCCAAAAAATAAACAAAAACACATGGACAGCACAACATGCTTCTCTTAAGATGTTCCCAATAATTCCTTCAATCTTGCTCACAATCACAAGTTAAACTATGTCTTGGGAAGGACCTCGTTGTTGTTGTTGGGGTTGAGATCTCGTTTTTGGTATCCTTTTTATAAGTAATAATTGTAAATATAGAGTCGATTATGACATATATTAATCATCCATTTTAAAAAAAAAAACAATTTATAGGGAATAGACAAATCTATCAAGAAAAGGCTACGAGTTCCTGAGGCACGGTCAGCCGAGTTACCTAGAGACAAACCTACCAACATACTTGCTCGTCTTGAATGGGAGAACAATCAAATGCAAAGGCGATTAAACCATTTTCATGCAATCCAAAAGGCTAGGAAACATCTATTAGGGAAGGCGCAAGAGCGAGTCATCAAGTTTATTAATGAAATTACTACTTTAGACGATGATAAAGATATTTCAGACTTTTTCAGATTCAAGCAATGATGATTTCCAAAAATTCCTACCTACGAAGATTAGACATTGTTGTTAATGTCTAGACATTCTGTGTAAGACGTAGTGTTGTTGTCAATGTCTAATAATGATGATTATGTATGTTCGACTAAAGCATGGAATGTATTAATGCATGATATGTGAGTCCCACCACCTATGGATGCATGTTAACAAATAATAGATAAGGAGACCAACATACAATTTCGTCTATGGTAACCACTTTTATTGTTTTTGCATTGCTGATTTGTTAATAAAAGCCTTCTAGAGTTATCAACATGACCATAAATGCTATATCATATTCTTAAACTAATTCTTCATAGTTTATCAAAACCAACTACTTGTAGTCGCTTCATTAGAGGGACAAAATAACAATATTCACTACCTCTCACAATTTTTTGATGAAGGATTTTGTGAGAGGTAGTTCACTACCTCTCACAAAATCCTTCATTTCACTAACCATCTAATAACAATCTAAGAAAAATAAGATATATAATTGATTATTTCTTGCTATGCTAAGATTCTCATTCTCTTGTGATTAAAATTTACTACAACAAACAACCAATATCACACCAATGTTTTAATTTTAAATATTATTCCTCCACGGAAGGCATAGACATTTGACCTTGTACCTCGCCACTCGAATCACATGCACATCGATCAGTACATGAATAGTGAATCAGCACATGCTATTTTCATTCTTTGACAGTGATTGAGTGGGATTTATTAAACTGGAATTATCAGAATGAGCATGGAAAGGGGGTCACAGCTTTTTTTCTTTTTCTTTTTTTACTTGCAAGTTGCAATAAGTAAGAGGTGGAGAATTTGTATCCAAATGTTCTGTTACGAGAGAACTAGGTAATACTAGCGATATACATATATTATCTTGTTAAGCTACAAAGCTCGTTGGCACAACAAATTTACCATCTTATTAGGTTTATTGTTTTGCTTCTTTCTCTTTTGTTTATTATAGTACATGTTTTTTATTCTCAAAAAAAAATTACATGGGGGCTCAAACAAGACCCATTCTTCTCTTCTTCTTTTTTGGTCCTAGCTAGCCCCATCTATTTCTAAAGCCCATTTCTCTTCTAGCGTGAGTAATTTATAGATGGCCCAAATCCAAGAACCAGCTCGATTTAAATGAAATCACTCCAAGACTGGCCTAACTTAAGTTCTTCATTTGAATTCTTAACAAATCCAATAGTAAAAATTAAAATACATAAATTTCATAATTAAATATACTAGTACTAATTACTAACTACTAACTATTAAGCTTTTACACGACATCTATTAACAAGCTACATAGGATAGGATGAGATAAAGGAACAGTATATTATACAATATAAAGTAAATAGTGAAATCCACTTCTCCATCTTTTTTTTTTTTTGTGCTGAATAATACTTATGATTAAAAGAAACAAAGAAAATTGCAAGAAGGAGGAAATAGTTTGAGCAAACTCCTCATAAAATCAGGGATAGAGATAATGGGAATTAATTAATGTTCCCACCACCCACCCCCCCCCCCCCCCCAAAAAACCAAAAAATCTAAAGACTCCTGACATTTTTACAGACTATTGAGGTAGTATAATTCTTACTAGTTTGCATCTGGGTCCACCACTTACATCACTTTTTCACTTACTAATAATCACAACTACAATTTGCAAAAAAATTTGTAGATCTAATATTTTTCTCCTTTTAAAGTCCATAATAAAATTTATAGATCTAATTTAAAAAAAAAATATATATAGACACACACACACACACACACACACAAGCCCAAAATATTAGGCCAACAACAAAAATTACCGATAGGCAATAGCAAAGCTAAAAAAAAATTGAGACTAATCAACTAATTTTACCAAAAACAAACAATTTAGCCCTTTAAAAAATTTTAAACAAAATAATTTTATCCTTATCAACAAAAGACACACTCTACATACATAAAAATAATAATAATAAAAAATAGAACCTTTTTTGGCTAAGCAGTATAGCTAAAAGCTGAAGTTACCACATGCAGCTGACAATAAAACCACCCCCTAACTCCAAGTCCTAGCTCTGTCCCTACCCGCATGATCACAATCCAAATTTTTATTGAGCCTGTCACAAACTAAAGAGTTGTTAAAGGGAAAATTTCAATGTTCCCAAGTAGAATATGGGGTAGCCAAGCCAAAACTCAACGATGGGCCCTTGAAATAAAGCCCAAAGGCTTTCGGTGTCGTGTAAGCCCGCCCAAGCAAGAGATGGAGGCTGCACTCTAACAAGAAGACAATAATAAAGCCTAATAAACACGTTACCGTTGTTAGTTTGTTATATTATTAGTCCTTTTACAGCATCATAATCTAAATCAGTCCTCTAGCAGTACGGTATTATCTCCAGCGGTAGGGTAATTTCATGTTAATAAGTGTGTTTACATGGTAAAAATCATATATTTTTCTTATTATTATTAAGTCAACATAAGGCAAAACTTCCATAGTATCCAAAACATTATACATTTCATCATAACAATAAAAAACAAGGATTAAAGGCTTCATAATTACAAATAAAAGAGGAAAAATAGGATTTAATGAAGGGAGAGAAAGCATGTCCAGCCGTGTGCATCGGTTGGTTAAGTTTGTCCCCTTAATCATGCACTTAAATGATTTTCCCTATGTAATGCCCTTTTAGTTTTTTAGTCAAACATGAGTGAGTTTGTGTCTTTCATAGAAGTAGCTTTAAGTGTTAGAAATGTATGTCTTTAATGAGAATGATTTTAATACGAAGTTTTTGTGCCTTTTAAGAGAAAGGCCTTAGTATTGATGTTCATATGCCTTCCATGAGAAATGGCTTTTGTAATGTGTTCTTGGAAGAGTATTTTGATACGTTTTGAGATGTGAAGAGATGGTAAGAAATAAATAAATATATATATATATATATATGGTGTTTGAAAATATATGAGAGGTATGTATATGTATTTTGTGAGGAATGTGTTTGTAAAGTATATGGAAGTGTAAGATAGATAATATGAAGGTTAAATATAGTAAATACATGAGATTATTTGTGTTATGGGTTATGTTGCTTTCTAAGAAGGGAGGTTTTGTATGAGAAATAAAGAATGAGATGGAGATGTGTTTTTGGGCAGCAAAAATGATGAAGTTTCAGAACAATGGAGTGTGGGAAAGACGGATAATGGATAATGGTGTGTTGTAATATGTGTATTGTGTTGTTATCTATGAAGAGGGGTTTTGTAAGAGAGATGGGGATGTAGGAAAATGTGTATGTAGCTGCAAAAATGAGTGAAGTTTCAGAACAATGGAGTGAGATGGATCCCTCCCTCTAGTGTGTAGCTTGACCCTCTTTATATAGAGTCAAGCTATGTAACTAGATCAGAACTTAGTTGAAGAGAAAATAGCAAATAAGGGAAAGTCCTTGACAATGTAAGTGATCTCATTAGAGGGATTTTGTTTTTTAGCCAAAAGAAGAAAAGCTAGAGACTTAAATGTTGCTAACACAGCTGGATGATGTCATATGAATGACATCTTTTGCTTAGAGGAAAATACTTGGCATTGAATTCATGGTTTAGCTAAAAAGGGTAAGATAATTTTTATAGGATCCTCTTTGTTTCTTCGGGTATGACAGCAAGCTGCTAAGATGAGCAAGTGATGTCATTTTCAGGACATGTATCAACCTGTTGGAGCTTCTGCAACTAAGCTGGAGCTGTTACAGCTTTTGCAGAAGCTGTTTGCAGCTTCCGCTGGAGCTGTTTCAGTTTCTGTAAAAGCTATTGCAGCTTCCGCTCGAGCTATTGCAGCTTGTGTAGAAGCTGCTGCAGCTTCCACTGGAGCTGTTATTGGTATTTTCGGCTAAGTTTCCTCTTTTGGAAAAATTATATGTTTAGTCCATATATAATTTTGGTAAGTAATAGACTAGTTGGTTGATATTTGTTGAAGTTTTAAAGATGTAATTATGGTTTTTTTTTTTTGGTATTTTAACCAAATCTTGGAGTAAAGAGAGCATCTAATGCTAGATATGAGATACTAATATATATTTAGCCATGTACTTGGAATTAATTTATATGAAATTAATAATATAATTAATATGGAATGATATAATTATATTTTAAAACTTATATTATATGATGGACGTTAATTTTTATGTAAAGAGCATGGGGAGTTTTATCATTTTAAGTGTTATGTGATATGAGAGGCTTACCAAACGTTACCTATTGCACACTGACCCGTCAAAGTTCAGGGAATTGGGGAAGACATGCCAAGTAACATACTTTCCTTTATCAACTTTGAGCCACTAGAGTTTTACTAAACATACTTCTTAGCCCTCCAAACCACGACTCCCAAAATTCCCTCGATGAGACTCATGAGCTTGGATCATGAGCCAAAAATGAGATGATGTGCTATGAACTTAAACCATGGGCTTTGACGCCTTTTTTGTGTAAATATGGGCTATTTTGGGCTTTAGAAGATATTTTCCCAAAATCCATGATAGTGTTGACATGGTGCGGGCCGCCAATGAAAGGAAGCCATGTGGTGTGAAAAATTTGTCCTCAACAAGAGTCATACGGTATTTTAGTGTAATTGGAAGATCGCGCCGAGACTAAAATTGGGTCGGATTGGTTGTAGCATTGCTAACATGTTGGCATTGTACCCAGATTAGGTCACTCCCAGTGTCCATGATTACATATTAGGTTGTTGGTAGGGAACATATCCATATTGGAACAAGGTACTCACACATTCCTTCATTCAAGCCTGAAATAATTTCTTCTCAAAAACTACTTGCTCTACACCGTAGATAAAGCTTACCACCCTGTTGGCGTTATGGTTCATTCTTTGTTGAAACTGATGGCTATAATTGTTGTTTCTGTCTTAATGAAGCAACTCTATAATTGCCATTTTTGTTGAAATTGATGGTTATATTTATTAGCACCACGCTTCATTGCAATTATTGATGTGAGTTATTGTAATAAAAATTTGAGGTAACAAGTTTTTGCAACAAAAAATAGTTCCGTTGCAATAAACTCCAAATATTTTAATAATAACTTTGTTGCAATAATATATATTTTTGTAATAAAAAATTTATTGTTTCAAATATCTTATAATGATGATGATAATAATAATAATAATAATTGTAGGGTCACAATTTGCGCCCAAACCCAATAAAAATAGGGGAATAAGCCCAAACAACCCTATAAAATGAAATTTGTAGAGAGTGGGCTTGAAACCTAGTTTTTAGTGGTATTGGATAACAAAAATGATGGGCTAGATCACCACATCACATATAATGAACAGTTTATGTAACTGAAATTCTCCTCGGACACAAGCCGAGGAAGATTTGTATTATCTTTCCTTCTCAAGATGGATTACAATTATGGATGTTGGTGTGTCCAATGTTTTCTCCCTCTTTTCTCCAATCCCCCTTCTAAATGCCTTTCTTTTCCTTTTTATATCCTCCTCTTCCTTCTTTCCATCTTCCACGTATGAATCTGATCGTTGATCAAGATACTTGTCTCATCAGCCCCTTCCTAAAGTCTTCAGACAATAACTATAAGGCTGATCATCACTATTCAGATGTCACTTTCTCATTAATGAGGCCAGAGATTTAGGTACAGAGCATTCAATGCGGTGGTAACAGCTTTCTCTAAGATATTTCCCATCTGTTCTTCCTCCTTGTGCCCTTGTGAAACATATTTTCATCCCCAAGACCTTCTAAAATATTATTCTAATCACCATGGCTTCCCGTCTGACCTTCACTTCACTTAGTCGAGGAGATGCCCCTCCTCGGACTATTTCCACTAGCCTCTCTCACAACAGTTTACTCGTGGGCTTTTAAGTTTGATATTATTATTATCACTAAACCCTCCTCAGACAAGTAAATACCCTCGGATTAGGCCCAAGGCCCAAGAACATGCCCTGGACCCTTTGTCCTCACAATAATAATAATAATAATAATAGACAATTATTTCACAAATCTTATCGCAATAAATTGAAAACAATTGACAAAAATAATTCATATCAAATTATTGCAACTATATCTTCATTGTAATTAATAATAATTTCATGTTTTTCATTGTAATAGATTATAAAATAGTTGATACCAAGTTATTACAATGATATCTTCATTGTATCTTCATGTTTGTTATTTTAATAGATTCTAAAATAATTTATATCAAGTTATTGCAATGATGAAAACTTTATTGCAATGAAAACTTCATTGCAATAAGCTATTAATTCAAAATTTTTTGTTGCAATAGATTGCAAAAATCATTGGTATTAAATTATTGCAATGATTTCTTCATTTTAAGTTATTGCAACAATTTTTTTCAATTAATTGTAAAATAAAGAGTCACATGGTATAAGCAACACCCACATGATCATAATTCAAATTTTATTAAGTCTATCACAAACTAAAGAGTCACATGATATCTCAGTGTAACTAGAAGATTGTGCCGGGACTAAAATTGGTTCAAATTGGCTGTAGAATTGCTAACATGTTGGCATTGTACCCAGATTTGGTCACTTCCAATGTACATGATTACATGTTAGGTTGTTGGCAGGGAACCTATACATATCGAAATGAGGTACTCACCAATTTCATCATTTAAATAGGAAATAACTTCTCCCTTAAAAGTTACTTGCTCCACATGGTAGATAAGGCTCGCCACCCTTTTGGCGGGTCCAAATCTTCTGTCTTACTTTTCCTGCTCCATTCTATACTCCACAAATATAAATATACCATATGTCCACCTATTTAATTAAATGCTAAATTTATGTCTTTCCTAATTTCAATAACCTAAAAAAAAAAAAAAACAACCATCGCATTCTCACTGCCAATCCCACCACCACCACCCTTTGCCAGCCACCACTATCAAGAGCTCTGACACCATCAATGCCGTCGTAAGAAGTAATAAGAACTGATAAATAATTTGCTTGTCTTGCCCACGGGCTACTGAAATTAAAATTTGCCATTTGAAAGTTTATAGATATTATAAATTTTGTTGTGAGCTACTCGGCTACATCGTCCAAATAATGACACCTAGAGAAATGAAGAAATAAATTAAACATTATATTATGTCTATCTCTTACAAATATCCTCTTACGGCAAAAATTATACCAGTAGAAGAGCTGAATTTAAATATTGAATAAATAAAATAATTTACAAATCACTCTCAAAACTAATTAATTAATTAGGTAGAAAGACAAGAAAAGAAGATAGACCATGCATAAAATGTCCAACCTATTACATACTAGCATATAACCCACACTATGTGCAGGGCTTGTATATATTTTTTTGATAAACAAACTAGAACTTTCATTGAATCAAATCACAAGATACATCATGGAGAAGAGCTTATTCAAGAAAACAAAGGATTTTCTTCAATCCAAGCTATATAGTCATAAATGCCTAAAACATATTTTGCTAAAAGATGAGCAGGCTTATTGCCTTGCCGATGAACATGAGAGAAATGAACATTGCAAAACTCAAGACTTGCAGCTAATATTCCATACACAAATATAACTCTAAAAACTGTAAAGAAACTTTAAGAAAACCTAAATTATGTTCTACGATAGCTCCCCTCTGAATTTTGCCCTAAAAACCCTTTAAATAGATCAAGAAATCCTATTACAAGTTGAATTCCCGTTTAGAGAAAATCTCACGTTTTTAGGTTTCACTTAACTGATATTTTTGGCCCATTTAACTTCAGAATTTGGACTTTTGGTAAACTACAAAGTTGTAGTACTTTAAGTTAGCTTTCCAGCCTAACTTGAATCATCTCGATTGAACATCTAAGCCGAAATTTATGCTCTAAATATTAACTGGTGCGCAGGCTGGAATCTTAATCCGAAGATTTGGACTCCCTTTTGGTGTCATGCTTCATTCTTTATTGAAACCAATGGCTATAATTGATAGCGTCACATTTCATTGCAAATATTGATGCGAGTTATTGAAATAAAATCTGAGGTAATAAGTTTCTACAAAAAAAAAAAAAAACTGTTGCAATAAATTCCAAATATTTTAATAACAACTTTGTTGCAATGATATATATATATATATATATATATATATATATTATTGCAATAAAAAATTTATTGTTTCAAATAACTTATAATAATAATAGGCTATTAGTTCACGAATCTTATTGTAATAAATTGAAAATAATTGACAAAAATAATTCAAATCAATTTATTGCAACTATATGTCCATTGTAATATATAATAATTTCATGTTTGTCATAGCAATAAATTGTAAAATAGTTGATATCAGGTTATTGCAATGATATTTTCACTGTAGCTTCATGTTTGCCATTGCAATAAATTCGAAAATAATTTATATCAAGTTATTGTAATGAAAACTTCATTGTCATAAGCTATCAATTCTAAATTTTTGATGCAATAGATTGCAAAAATAATTGGTATCAAGTTATTGCAATGATATTTTTATTTTTAGTTATTGTAACAATTGTTTCTAATACATCAAGGTATTGAAACCTCTATTCTAACAAAAAAATTATAAGTTATTGCAACTATTTATTGTTAATGCAATAATTTACCCATTTTAAGATACTATTGCAACAACTCTTAACTTGTAGATACGATTTTGTGTTTAATACCACTATACTAATGTTGTTGTATTAACACTTGATGTCATGGACTTATTTTATTGTAGTGAATATTTATAAATAAAATAAGGCCATTATCTATAATTAAATTATAGTGTAGAATAACAAAATGTAATTTATCAAATGCATTGTTGCAATTTCACTCACAAAAGAATCGCCCAATGGCTTAAATCTACCCGTACAAAGACAAATTCAAAGCATAACTTGATTAATTAAAACCAACAAAACCAAGTTTGTTTGTATAGAGAAAAAAAAAAAACAAAAAGAGATGAAAATTTATCATCTTTTGGAAAAAATGAGTTTTGCTGTACCTCGGTAAAGTGATGCATATTGAATGAAAAATAAAATCTAATTTCCAATTTTGATTTTAAGGTTAAGAAAGAGACATTGTTCTATGTGCAAGAGTGTGAGATGAAGTGAATAATTAATATTAAAAATTTAATCGTTTGAGATATTGACATACTTTTTTTTTAAGTCTCAAATTGTTAGGATAAATTAGTCATAAACAAGGATTTGAAATACTCTTAACATTTTAAACAATTTAGGCTTTCAATTAGATTTGGTTTTCATTGGCTAATAAGTTTAAGAGCCCTCTTGGAGATATGGAAAAGAGCTCTCTCTCTCTCTCTCTCTATATATATATATGAGTTAGGTTCAAGTTACACTTTGTGTAACTTTAACCAATGTTACACCGCCCAATAACTTGTTATTGAATTAATATTTTGATAATAAAACTGTTAAATTATATGTTCTATATGTTCTTAACATGCATGCTAATTTTCATATTAATCAGATGTTACTTACCATTTGATCCATAAACTCATCTTTTATGTATTATGTTAAATTACAAAAACTTGAATTTTAACAATTGATTGATGACATAACATTAATCTTTGATTACCTTAAAATTTTGCAAGTATGGAGAATATACAAAGATAATGTAATCTAGCGCTGGATTTGTCAATATTTGCATCCAATTAAAAAATATTGAGTAGTGTAATATTGCTTAAAATTACACCACCCCACCCTCTATATACACACACACACACACACACATACTATCCTTTAAACACGCGTGTGCTCAGAGGCTCTTTTATTTTTTATTTTTTTGTAAAAGTTAATAATTTGCATCTATTGTAATTTAAAAATATATTTTTTAATTTTTAAACAAATAAAAAAATAAAATTTAGAAATAAACAATAACTGTAATCTCTTTTTTGAACTTGAAAGGAAAAAAATCTTAAATCTTAGGAATTCTCTTTTTGAATTCAAAATAAATATTTGACATTTATGACCCTATTTCTAGATGAAGTTATCTTTCATTAACGAGAGTATTTTTGAACTACATAAAAATCTAATTGAAAGAAGGGAATCCTCTTATATATAGTATAAATGTACAATATAAAGTAAATAGTGAAATTCACTTCTCCATCTCTTTTTTTTTTTTTTTTTGCTGGATAATACTTATGATTAAAAAAAGTAAAGGAAATTGCAAAAATGAGAAAATGTTACATCCACAATCCGAAGGATTGTATATATGATTTGGTAATAATACACTTTTAATTGAATGAGAAATTTATGTGAAAATTATGTGTTCACACATGACACAGAGATCTAGTGAGTAGTGAAGTAACTAATCTTATCACACTATTCATATGATCGCGACTTGCAGTGGAGTAAGAGGATTATGTTAAAAAAATAAAAGCTCTAAATAATTTTAAAAAGAATATTAGTGTGTGCACAATGCCACCTCTTTTAATCCAATAATGTACAAATCAAAATTTTAATGATCAGTTTGGCATGGTTTTTAATTCATTATCAGCCCCTCGCTCACCACCACAACCACCATCTACTCTTCCTTTAACATACAATGATATGTACACCTATTATAACCCGTTATCTCTTCATTCATCATTGTGTAAGCAAATAATAATAACACCAAGTCTCTTTTTTTTTTCTTTTTTTTTTTTTTACTTTTAAAGTCTCATGGGTTTTGGGCACTTCTTCTCCTATTGGCTATTGGGCTATATGTTAAAATGTTAAACGAAGCCCTTGTTTTTTGCTGAACAAAATGATTCAAGAGTTTTCCCTTGTCTTTCTTTTTAAAAAAGTTTTATTTGTCATGGCAATAAATTTTTAGATGAGGTGCAAATGCAATGAATAGCTGATAGCACAAGACTATATTAACAACACATAAAAAGTTCCTACATAAGCCTAGAATTATCCATCATGAGACAATAATAGTAGTGTAATTTGTTTGAATATAGCGTGTGTTTATAAGCTTTTGTTATATTCAAAGGCCTTGTAGCTGAATTGACTCTTCCCCATGCATAAAGTGTTTGGAAATCTACGGGAGAAAGGGTTCGAGCTGCAGAGTTAGCAGCATGTTATAACTATTTCTCAAAAAAAAAAAAAAAACTTTTGTTATTTAAAAAATAAGGGATAAACTACGTATTTGGTTTTTATCTTTTTAACCATGCATATTACAATTTGATTCATAACTTTTTAATTGTGCTAATTTGGTTCTTAATTTTTCAATATCGTGTCTCTTAGATGAAAATTGCTAACATGACAAAATGCTAAAATAATTAATTAATTTTTTGCCACATCAACGAAAATTAATTTTTTATTTTGGCCATTAGCCACATTAGTAATTTCCACCCAAGAGATAACAAGAAAGACTAAATTGATAAGACACTGAAAATTAGGAATTAAATTTATACAATTGAAAAGATGAGAATTAATTTAAAATATGATGTAAAGTATAAGGACTAAATACATAGTTTACCCAAAAGTAGATTACGTAAAAGTATAATTATCCCTAAAAATTAAGGGTCGTTTGGTACATGTGTTTAAATACATATTTTCTGTTTTTAAACAACATTATATGTATTTTCATACATTTTTTTACCCACACGTATTTTCAAAAAATATAAACAACTTTACTAGAACAACATTACTAAATGGCCCCTAAAGTTTTGCAAAATTATACCTAATCAAATAAACAAAATAAAGAAAGAAAAAAAAAAGGTTCAACCAAGTGAAACTAACATTCATTTTTTTTCTTTCCACTTTCTTGTCTGGATCTCTGTTTCTCTCTCACATGTGCAAGCTGTGATGATCTACAGGAAAAACTGAAAACTCTAGCAAAGAGAAAAAAGGGAAAGACAAAAAAGAAAAGAAGTTCCAATGTGTAAATGAGCCTACTACCGTACGATGCATAAATGGAAAAGGGCCCACCCAAGCAAACAGGTAACAAGGCCAGCTGGACAAGACACGTGGCAGTGAGTGATTGGAGGTGAAGATATTGTCGTCGGACATCATTGGATACTACAAATCTAATCTAATAAAAGCAAAATGAATTTTGAAATTCACAAAAAAAGAAAATCATAATAACACAAACACAAACAAAACACGCGAAACAATGCCCAAAAAGCATCTTCCAAATTTGTAGCCACATCCTTATTCCTTAACGTGACTCAGACTCTTGTCCATCCGTCCCCCACTTAATATGTACTCGTGCGTGTCAACTTTAGCCCATATCTTTCTCCCAAAATTATAAATAAATAAATAAAAAAAAACCAATTTAGCTA
Source organism: Castanea sativa (assembly GCF_040712315.1). NCBI lineage: Eukaryota > Viridiplantae > Streptophyta > Magnoliopsida > Fagales > Fagaceae > Castanea > Castanea sativa. The sequence goes on from NC_134020.1 coordinate 55,628,994, forward strand.
ATATCAACTCTAAAACATCCTTACCAAAAAAAAAATCCAAAACATCTTTTAACTTGTAATTGTAAAGTTTAGAGTTTATTACATACAAATTATTTTACATAACTCTAAATACATCTCCAATAGTAATTAAAAGTCATGACTTGAGTTCCTGACTTTAAATTACGATTTTCAAGTTGAAATTGTGATTTTAAGTCACGATTTTAATTGTGGTAAATTGAAAATATTGATTTTAAGTTATAAATTTATTTGCTTTTGGGTATGTGTAAAACAACTTGTGTGCAATAAATATAATCCAAATAGTCACTATAAAAATAGAGAGGGAGCTTTTTAGAGGGGTGATTCATTTTATAACAAAAAATCCATTCATCTCACTATTTTTGGTGAATACTTACTCATCTTACTTATTCTGCAAAAATAAAATAAAGAAGGAAACAAGAGATCCATTGCAAGCATTGAGTTAGGCCAATAAAATAAGAAGATTGATTTTTTTTTTTTTTTTTGTAACTGTGGGGGGTCGAGAACCGAGGGTGAAGATCAAGGGTCGAAAGTGGGTATTAGTGGGGTTGAGGGCTGAGGAGGCGAGGACCCGAGGACGAAGGTTGCATGGAAAAGTACAAAGAGTAGACCGGTGATGTATGACTAAGAAAGAAAGTCTCTAGTTTGGGGGTAGACAGCATGTGGACTCCGCATTGAGTGCTCTGCACCTAGCTTCCTAGGCGCATTAAATGATGAGCAATAGTTTTATCAGCTGCATTGATGTAGAGGTGACCTGAACAGTGCAAATCACAGCTAGACAGTTTCTTTCCACCACCTTCTACAAGCAATGGATACGTACAAGTGTCAACGAAAGAAAGTGGTTAGGTGAGAGATGAATGGTTGAGATGCAAGGAGAAAGGAGTATAGATAGGGATGAAAGAGGCTAGTGGGGGGGAGGAAGAAAAAGAGATGAACACGACTCTGATAATTGAATGAACAGTAATATTTGAATGTAATGGATTCCTCCTCGGGAAAGCCTATAGAAGAGTGTTTCTTCCTCTTTTTATTCTGAATGGAATCCTCGGGACAAAGCTATCTTCTGTTGTTTTGTTCCCTCTTTACAAATTCTTTGTTTTGGGCTTTGAATAATTGAATCCACTTCCTGTTCTAAGTGGGCTCTAATTTCTAGTGTGATTTTTGGTCCTTACAGTCACTGGCGGAGCCAGAGGGGGGCGAGGGGGGGCACCTGCCCCCCCTGACTCTAATTTTTTTTTTTTTTTGTATTAGTAGTCACATGGAGGGGGGAAAAAAGACTTTTACTTGTTGAAACTTGAAAGTGACCAAACCACCTATTTCACTATTTTTTTTATTTTTATTTTATATCATTATTTACACAATTTTTACTATTTATGATACTTTTCACAACATTTTATCTTTGAATGATGCTAGAGATATTACAAGTTTTACTACTTATGTCTTACAAATTGGCATGTTATCAATCACAAAAAATAATTTCAAACATTTATTCATTATATTTTTTAGGTAACACTAATCATATTTTTACTCCATCAGTTTGTAAATTTTTTAGTAGTTATGAATTAGTTGTTTTTGTTTATTTATTTTAATAATATGAAATATATTCATATTTACTACAATCGTTTATTTATTTTGTTATTATTGTTGATTAATGTTTTTTAGATAAATTTCACTTTTAATATCGTCTTTTAATTTTGCCCCCTCTAAACTAAAATCCTAACTCCGCCACTGCTTATAGTAACCATTATAAATTCATTTGCTTTTGGGGTATGTGTAAAACCTTTAGCCAATATCTTCTTAAATTCTAATAGTAAACGTTAGAGATTATTACACACATTGTTTTACATAATTCTACATACATTTCTAAAAATAACTAAAATTATGACTTAAAATTTGATTTTTAAGTTGAAAATTGTGATTTTAAGTTCTAAATTCAGTTGCTTATAAAGTATGTGTAAAACAATTTGTGTGCAATAAGTATAATCCAAATAGTCTCTCACACACACACACACACACACACACACACACACACACACACACACACACACACACACACACACACACACAGAGAGCTCTTTAGATGGGTAATTCATTTTATGACCAAAAAAAAAAAAATCCATTCATCTCACTATTTTTTGTACATACTTACTCATCTTAATTATTTCGCAAAAAAATCCAATAAAATAAGAAGAATGATTTTTTTTTTGAACTATTGATTTGATTTATTGTAATATATATATATAACGATTTCAATATTACATATAGATGAAAATGATGTTGCTTCAGCTTCAATCAATAAATCATAAAAATAGTCATTAAAAAAACATTTATGAAACATGATGTAATCCTAACATTTTTTTTTATGGAATTGTAAATTTGTAATCCTAATTATCATTACGCATATTACTTTTATTATACTTATATGTATACTCTACCTAAAGCCATTTAAAAAAAAAATGTTACCTCCACTTTATTATGTGAAATAGGGATTATGTGGTTTTTAGTTAGCTCAACTGATAAAGTCTCTAATGGTTGAGTAAGAGATATAGGGTTCAATTTCTGCCTATACCAAAAACCAATTGGTGTCTTGGTCTGATGATAAAGAGTATCATCAGGAGCAGACGCCATATGTTGAAATTCTCTAAAAAAAAAAATGAAAAAAAAAAGAAATGGGGATTATCAAATATCATTTTTGTGATTAATATTTTAGTTTTTGGATTAAATAGTGTATAAAATATTACATTGTATACATTGTTAAGCATATATATAGTACCTGTTTGGGTATTTGATGAAACCAGACACTATGCATCTGCGTTTCCTTTTTTTTTTTTATAGTGTTTTATGGCTGTGGTGGGAGTTCTAGTGGGTCCCGTGTACTGTTTACAGGACCCACAAACCTCTTTTTCAACAAAATTTTCATTAAAACGGGTTTCACGGCACTATTTGTACATTTAAAAATTATTTTGTTATAATATTTTCAATTTTCAACAAAATAAGTAGTATCTAAACGAATTCATAGTACTTATTTTAAATAAAGATACTTCTCTATTATTTGTTATTAACATAATGTTAAGCACCGCGACTCCAACTGCCACACGTAGTTTTGGTTTCCCTTTTCCTTGTTCCAAAAAAATAAAAATAAAACATAATGTCAAGCAAACTTATAAAATTTTTACAATTAAATTGTAAGTAGTTGTAGCATTTTTTTTTTTTTTGTGTGTGTGGAGAGAGAGCATTTTCCTTAACCTGATCAAACCAAAAAATATTTGTTTGGTAGAAATTGTTTTAGCAACTATTGGGAAGCAGCCAGCAAGCATACGTATGCATATACTTTCACTGTTTTACGTACGTAAAGAAACTTCAGTCACCAACACCCCCAACACAATTTTTACTGCAGCTAGCCATTCCTGTCACTCCCTTGACCCTTTCTTTACTCTCTCGATCCCTCTCTCTCTCTCTCTCACTCAACAATGGTGTCACTGTCCCCACTCTCCCTCCTCCTCCTCCGCCTCCTCTTCCTCTTCACTCTTACACACCTCTCCACCTCTCAAAACACCACCACAAAACACTACTACCTAAAACTCCCATTACTCCACAAAACCCCACCACCTTCCCCATCCCAATCCCTCCTCCACGACTCCCTCCGCCTCTCTCATCTCCACCACCACAGCCACCACCACCTCCATCGCCTCACCTCCCCAGTCATCTCCGGCGCCTCCTCCGGCTCCGGCCAATACTTCATCTCCCTCCTCCTCGGCACCCCTCCTCAACCCCTCCTCCTCATCGCCGACACAGCCTCCGACCTCATCTGGACCCACTGCTCCGCCTCCACCCACCACAACAACAACCCCCACAACCCCATCTTCTTTCCACGCCTCTCCGCCTCTTTCAAACCCCACCATTGCTTCCACCCTTCCTGCAAACTCGTCCCCAACCCCCCAAACTCGCATTGCAACAACGCCTCCACCCTCCACACCCCATGTCTCTTCAACTACTCCTACGCTGACTCCTCCTCTTCCTCTGGCTTCTTCTCCACCGAAACGGCATCGTTTCTCTCCAAACACAAACACGAACACAAACCCACCAACCTCACATTATCATTCGGGTGCGGGTTTTGGGTCTCCGGTACTGAATTCAATTCGGCCCAGGGAGTCATGGGTCTCGGCAGAGGACCCATTTCGTTTACCTCCCAATTGGGTCGTCGTTTTGGGAACAAGTTCTCTTACTGTCTCAAGGATTACACTCTCTCTCCACCACCCACAAGTTACTTAACCATCGGTGGCGGCGAAACTCAAAACGACAATGTCGTTTCCAGCAAAATGAAGTTCACGCCGTTAGTGGTAAACCCTCTCTCCCCGTCGTTTTACTACATTGGCATCAAAAGCGTGTCCGTTGACGGCGCGAAATTACGGATTCACCCTTCCGTTTGGTCCATTGACGACAACGGTAACGGCGGGACAGTTATTGATTCCGGTACGACGCTGACGTTTTTAGCTGAGGAAGCTTACGGTGAAGTTGTAACGGCGATTAGACGGCGAGTGAGGAACCTAACGGTGCCGAGTCCAACTCCGGGGTTTGAGCTGTGTGTGAACGAGTCGAAGTTGGTAAAGGGAACGAGTTTGCCGAGGCTGAAGTTTGAACTCGTTGGGAACTCGGCGTTTTCGCCGCCTCCGAGGAATTACTTTATAGCAACTGAGGAACGAGTCATGTGCCTGGCGATTCAACCCGTGAACTCGGAGACTGGGTTTTCGGTGATAGGGAATCTAATGCAACAAGGTTTTTTGTTGGAGTTTGATAGAGACAGATCTCGTCTCGGGTTTTCGCGTCATGGCTGTGACGTACCATGATAAATTCATATTCAACTCGTGCTGTTTTGTTTTTTTGGAGGGTTGGAAATAGTTATTTTAATATTATTACTGCTAAATATAAATGATAAATCATAGTTGTTTTTGGACATTATTGTGTGAATTTTCAATTTTGTTTCTCCTCTCATATTTTTTGTCCCTTCTTTTTGGTATATTTTTATGGGTTTCGATTAGACCCGGTGCTTCTAGTGTCCTGGAGTCGATTAAATTATGACACGTGTCAAAAAATGAACAATGGGTTTAATGCAACTGGACCCAAATTTGCTCCCTATTTTTATTGCTTCGTCGTGCATTTGCATTTTTTTTTTTTTTTTGGAAGATGAAACTTGATGTTTTCATTAAATTGAAATTGGATTATAACATAGAATAGTAGTGAAGAGTGTACAAATTAACACTTTGCCCTATCAACTAGTAGAAGTTGCTGTAGTATTAGGGGCTCCATTCCTTTCCACTGCTAGGATGTTCTAGCGGCTTTGGCGTTTTGAGCAAGTTTTATATGCAACACTGTTGTTGTCTTTTTTTCAGATGCTTCACTTTTCGGCTGCCTAGCTGACTCAAAAGATCAAGAATTCCTTTTTTTTTTTTTTTTTTTTGATGCGGATCAAGAATGCCTTGGACTTTAAATGTTATGTTTTTAAAATTATTAAATTAAACCTAAGGTTTTTCTAATAAATTAGGACAAATTTTTTTTGAGGGCTAAAAAAAAAGTTTTTTTTTTTAAAGAGAGTTTTAATCTACGGCTTTTTTGCTCTTGATAATAGCTTATTATCATCAGATTAAGACACCAATCAGTTTTTTGTGTAGGCAGAAATTGAACTCTAAATTTCTTATTTAATCACTAGAGACTTTACTAGTTTAGTCTAGATATCGAGTACATTGGACCTGTGACAAAACACCTGTGTCAAGACAATAACACTTGATAAAAAGTGAATATGTATTACCATCTTGACAAATCTATACTAGAGTGTTGGACCTAAGTTAAATCCAAAAAATTATAAGCGTCTGTCTTAAACCTTAAAAGGCTTAAACATGATACAGTTTCACTTAAAGTCTTTGAGGTTTGGTTTATTACTATATGAAATTTCAAAATTAAAATTTGTTATCTTTTGAAATCTTGAGATTTAATTTGTTATGCTGCTACTAAGTTAGGTGGTAAAAAAAAAGGGGTAAAATCCACTTGCAAGGAAAGAAAAGGTTATTAAAGTGAATTGTTGCTAAACGCATTTTTATTTATTTATTTGTTTTTACCCAATATTCAAAGTTTTCAAATTCACCTGTATGGAAATTTTTAGGCTTAACATTCTGTTATGACCCACAGACAGAGACAGACCACTGTATTAGGCAAGACATAATGACTGGAATTTAATGTGTCAAAACCAATCTCTGTGTTTGTGGGGTACTTAGCCAAAATTTGGCCCGTCACTCTCCATTCTCCAACTAAATGTCTTTTGACTCCACACACGTGAGTGTCATTCTCTTCTATTCATTTGAGAAGAAAAATTAACTAATTCAGACTAACATTACGTTAAACCAAACAAGAGCGGATTTTTTTTTTTGTTTGTTTGGGGATAAATTTTAGTATAATAAAATAGTCACAAGTTAAATTAAACCATTACACATGTGAGTACGAGGACGAGGATCCCTAATCCAATTCAAATGGGCAGCTAAGATTATTTCTGAGAATACACCTTGGACCTAGGGGACGAGCATTAGCAGTGTGAGCCGCATGAAGTTAAAACATCACAAAGGGAAGAAAGCATACTCGGCACAAAATACGAGAATAATGAAGGAAGAAGGGTGTAGAAGCCATCCCCTTCGCATTAAATACAAGACAACTACTCCCCTGACCGCATTAATGAGAAAATAACCATGAACAGTGGTGGCATAGCTAAGATTGCAGGGTAAAAGCTTACTAGTATGTTCCGGATGAGATAGAAGTCCTAGGAATTCAATCTCAGCACCCCAAGTGTAGGATTATGATGATTTGTGTTTAAATATAAAAGAAAAATTAAGATCCATATGTGGGCGTCGAGAAAAAAGAAAGAGAAAAAAGGACTTTGGAACCAAGAACTAAAATATTTGTATAAGTGAGAAAGAAACACACACACACACACACACATATATATAAAATAGACATTCTTTGGGCCCGACCGAGGAGCCTCTTTTCTTCATAATTTGTTACCCTAGTCATTTCATTTGCTTCTTATCTCAATGTGATTAACTTTAACTTATTGAATGATCAATATCCAACCCATTCTCTAACAAATTTATTATGGTGGGCTTATTGGGCCACTGTCTGAGTCTTTTTTTGGCCGTGGATCAAGTTGTGCCCTTATAATTGGCGCCATTTGTGGGAAATATTGAACATACCTAAGTTAGTTCAACCATGGTGGGTTTAGAGGAGTCAGTGGGATTGCAACATCAAGATCATTTTTTGAATCTTGAGCGAGGGAGAGATTGTGAGGTTAGTGTGCACATAACTCGTACTAGTAGGAGTCATTCTAGAAGTGGGAGCCATGTGTCTCATGGGGAGGATACCAAAAACTTGCAGCTGGAGGTAGATTATTTACGTAAGAAGTTACGTTGGAAGTAGAGGAGAGGGACACCATTAAGCGCAAAATCTATGTCTGATGATGATGATAGTTATAGACCTCGATCAAGGACTCCTCCCAATGAGTCTTTCTCTTATAGTGAAGAGTGTCATCATAAGAAAAGGAATAGAAGCTCGACTTATAAAGGCTTGGTAAATGATGCTATAAGCAAGGCCTTGCGTCAAATCTTGAAGTCCCCATTTACTCAGAAGATTGACAGGGCAAACCTTCCTTGGCGGTTCACGCAGCCCACATTTACCATGTATAATGGTAGAACGGACCCGGTGGAGCATGTCAGTCATTTTAACCAAAAATGACTGTTTACTTCAGGAACGAGGCCTTGATGTGCAAGGTGTACCCATCTAGCTTAAGGCTAGTTGCGATGAGGTGGTTTGATGGTTTGGAGGAAGGATTAATTAACTCATTTCAAGAGCTTACCAGGGCCTTTGGAGCCTGATTTGTCACTTGTAGTAGGGTTCCTTATCCCCTGGACTCTTTGCTATCTATGACTATGCGAGAAGGTGACACTCTGAAGACTTACTTGGATAGGTATTGGGAGATGTTTAATGAGATAGATAAAAATTTCGAGGATGTAGCAAAAAGGACGTTTAAGGTCGGTTTGCCCACTGAGCACAATTTAAGGAAGTCCTTGACTAGGAAGCCTGCCCGAACTATGAGTCAATTAATGAACCCAATTGATGAGTATAAACAGGTGGAGGAGGATTAGCAAAAAGGAAAGGGAAAAGCGAAGGTAATTCCCCAGGATCGAAGAGATTTTAGGTCAGAAAGGTATAACAGCAATCAGCCCAGAAGGGACTTTGCTGGACATACTGGGCCTACTATTGCTTAGGCGGTTAACATAGTGTTTAGGGAGCCTATACACCAAATCCTGGAGAAGATAAAGAATGAGCATATTTCAAATGGCCAAATAAGATGGGAGGAGATCCTGTGCATGCCAAAAATATATTTAATGGACTCACAATCTATTCGTATTATAGGTTTTTAGGTTTCCTACTATGGGTGGCCCTTTGTATGAAGACTCAAAAGCTCCTTCTAGATGATGCAAGCCAATTTCTCTCTCCCTCTCTTGCTTACTCCCTCCTTGAAAACAATTACTCTTTTCTCTATCTAATTTCCCCACACTCTTGCCAACCCCTTTTTCTTACTCTGTCACCCTATTTATAATTGGAGATAAGTGGAGGGGTTATGATTACCTTCTGATGGCGGTCCAATTCCATCGTCCCTAAGTGGTTATTTTGTTGAGATAGGTGGTAATGGCAATGGAACTGCTTCCCATCTCTAGAGGACTGCTCGGCGGTGATATTTCCTAAGGCAGTGCCAGGAGGCCGTGAAGTTACATTGCCGAGCAATCACGCAGCCGTTCAAGTTGAGATAGATTAGGGAGAGAGACTCATTTTTGATGTTTAGGACAAAAATGGTCCCATTATGGCTTGTGGGCTTTTTAGATGCCTTTTAGGGATACTATCAAATACCATTAGCTCTGGTTGACCAAGAGAAGACTGCTTTTGTAACGCCCACTAGGAATTATCATTACAAGGTGATGCCATTTAGATTGAAGAATGCTGGGTCTACTTACCAGAGGATGATAACTAGAATGCTTGAACCCCAACTTGGCAAGAATATTGAAGTCTATATTGATGACATGGTGGTGAAAAGTAAAGCAGAGATCGAGCATGTGAATGACCTCGGAAGTGTTTTTTAGGTGTTAAGAAAGCATAAATTACGTCTTAATGCTTCTAAATGTTCCTTTGGTGTTAGTTCATGCAAGTTTTTGGGTTACATGGTTACTTACCGTGGGATTGAAGTTAAACCTGATCAGATTAAGACAATCAATGATTTGCAACCTCCTTGGAATCCTAAGGAGGTCCAAAAGTTAACAGGAATGACTGCATCCTTGAACAGATTTATCTCTTGGTCCGCGGATAGATGTAGGTCATTCTTCCAACTCTTGCATAAGTTTAAGGGGTTTGAGTGGAATGAGTATGCCCTAGCTTTTCAGCAATTGAAGGATTGCCTTTCTTAGCCGCCCATTCTGTCCAGACGCAAGGAGGAAGAAGTTCTTTTTGCCTACATAGCTATGGCATCTCATGCAGTTAGTTTGGTATTGGTGAGGGTAGAGAATGGAGTATAGCGGCTAGTCTATTATATGAGTAAGTCATTACATGAAGCAAAGGTTCGTTATTTACCCTTAGAAAAAGCCATTTTGGTAGTAGTGCACACTACACAAAAACTCCCTCATTACTTTCAGGCTCATACAGTTGTGGTTTTAACTCAACTCTCTCTGTAGTTGTTGCTCCAAAAGGTTGATTATAAGGGGATAATTGCCAAGTGGGGGACGATCTTGGGGGCATTTGACATAAAGCATATGCTTCTAACCTCCATTAAAGGGAAGGTTCTTGCAGATTTGGTGGTCAAGTTTACTGAGTCTCCATTAGAGGGGGTAGACGAAGAACATAGCCCACGAGGAAAGCAAGTTCAGGCAATTTCTATATGAGGACCCTCATCCTAGAAGTTATATGTTGACGGTACGGCAAATCAGAGGGGATTTGGGGTGGGGCTGGTTCTAGTGTCCCCGAACAGGATCACCATTGAGAAATCTTTAAGATTAGGTTTCTCGGCCATGAACAATGAAGCTGAGTACGAGACTTTGTTAGAAGGGATTGCTATGGTTTAGAAGGTGGGAGGAAAGGTCGTTGAGGTGTTCTCGGACTCAAGGTTGATTGTAGGACAAGTAAAGAGAGAGCTGGAAGTTAGGGATTTGAGAATGTAAGGGTATCCGAATCAAGCTCGGCATTTGCAGTCAGGTTTTGAATTTTTCACCATACAACAAATCCCAAGAAGCAGTAATACCCATTTTGACTACTTGGCAACTCTGGTAACCTCCTCTGGACAAGACTTACCTCGGGTTATACTTGTTGAGGATCTACATAAGCCTGCCGAGGAGAAAAAGGGGAAAGTCCAAGTTCACCAGATTATGGTTGGGCCTAGTTGGATGGATCCTTTGGTTCTATTTCTCAAGGAGGGTGTTTTGAATAATGAGAAGGGAGATGCTGAAAAGATACGGAGGAAAGCTCCTCAATTTTGGTTGTTTGAGGAGCAAAAGTTGTACAAGCGTTCCTTCTCTGGACCATACTTGCTTTGTGTTCATCTTAAGACAGTGAAACCACTTTTGAAAGAGTTGCATGAAGGGATATGTGGAAGTTATAAAGGGGGTAGGTCATTGTCACATAGAGCCCTCACTCAAGGGTATTGGTGGTTGAGTATGTAGAAAGAAGCACAATAGTACGTTAAAAAATGTGATCAATGCCAAAGATTTGTTTCAAATATTCATCAGCTCAAAGGATTCTCAATCCTTTGTCTAGTCCATGGCCATTTGCTCAATAGGGCTTGGACATCATAGGACCATTTCCCAGGGCTGTGGGAAACCGAAGATGACTCTTGGTTGGAACTGATTACTTCACAAAGTGGGTAGAGGCCGAGCCATTGTCCAATATCAAAGATGTAGATGCAAAAAAGTTCATTTGGAAGAACATCATTACTCAATTTGGGATTCCTCACATCCTCATCTCGAACAATGGGCTCTAATTTGACAACAAAGCCTTCAAGAGATACGCTGTGAGCTGGGCATTAGAAACTGATATTCAACTCCAACCTATCCGCAAGGAAATGGGCAAGCTAAAGCCGTCAACAAATTCATAGTAAATGGGCTTAAAAAGAGGTTAGATGAAGTAAAAGGTAGATGGGTAAAAGAACTACTACACATCCTTTAGACATATTGGACCACCCCTCGTCGATCGACAGGAGAAAACTCTTTTCAATGACCTATGGGTTTGAGGTTGTGATCCCTCTAGAGTCTGGGTTTCCAACATTAAGGACAAGCTTGTTCACCCCAGATAGTAATGATCAACTATTGGAGAAAAATTTAGACTTGGTTGATGAACGAAGGGAAGCGGCCATGGTTCAACTGGCGTACTACCAGTAGAAACTTAAGCAGGGGTATGATACTAGTATGAGGGTAAAGCCATTAGCCTCAAGAGACTTAGTGTTGAGGAAAGTAGTCGGTACTGCAAAGAATCCATCATGAGGAAAGTTAGGGCCAATTGGGAAGGGTCATATCGCATAACCTTGGTAGATAGAGTAGGTGCCTACTTTTTGAAAAATCTAGATGAAAATGTTGTACCACGTCCATGGAATGTAAATAATCTACTAAGATACTATTATTAATGAAAGACAATCATGTCATTTTCTATTTTAATCATTGTATGTCTTATCTCAATTGTTAAATAGAACCTCGGTTATGTTTGGTTCCTCGGACCACATACCTTGGGTAAATTAACACTAAGGTCGTTCTAAGTGTTAAACAGAACATTGGCTAGGTTCAATTCCTCGGGTTATCTGTCTTGGGTAAATTAATACTAAGACCATTTTTATGTTAACCTCGGGTTACCTTGTCAAGCCCCAAGCCCAAAAGGGTCCAAAGCATGAAAAACGAGCCTTCGAGAGAACCTGTATAGGATTATTGTTATTATTTTTTCCATTGAAGAAGTAAATAAATATATTGATTTCTCCACAATACAAGTCAGAGCTCTATGACACATTTACAAGCAATACAAACTACAATTCATGTGTCTCCAAAAACACTTAACAATCCAACACTCCAAATAAAACAATCAAAAAGCCACAATCCTCTCTAAGGTATGCAACCTCAACAAAAAATCTAGGCCTACAACACCCAAGGCTAATAGACCTCAAGTATCCAACCTCCAATAGAATTAATTATGATCTCGTTGAACTTTGCAAGATTGAGTCATCAACCACCAATGGCCCAAGTCTCCCAATTTAAAATAGCACTCCAATCACCACCAATAATTAAGCTCCATGCCCGATGTGTAGCTAATTTATTTGAAAAACTGTTGGAGATTGGGATGAGCTAAAGCCCAGTAAGTAGCATAATTAATGGGGTGGGAGAAATGCAAGTTTCATGATTATAAACAGTTTGCAAAACATGTTTTAGTTCGGGAAATTGCTAACTGGATACTGCAAGATCTTCCTCAATAATAATGTAACAAGAATGATTAAATGATGAAACACAAAGTTTCTTAAAATAATACCATGAAACTATATACTATAATCTGTGAGCACTACCAATATACTTCCAAAGCCATAAAATCTCACATACGATAATTTTATCACAAATATATCATACTACCACATAGACCGGTCAAGGGATCCACCCATTCAAACTGGCATGATATTGTTCTCTCTGGTATGCAAACTCTTGGCCCCATGGACAGTAGCCTCACCCATACCCTCAAGATTTTTCTCTCTCCCCATGGGCAGCAGAGAGAGCGTGTCAAATAGGACATCTCTTGCATGTGGTCTCTTGGCCTCATGGGCAGCAGCCTCACCCACACATAATCAAGGAACCTCTTCCTTCCATGGGCAGCAAGGAAGAATGTCTCATCCAAAATGAAATGGCACTAACCTGGATTTGATTCCGTTGTCACAAAGACTACGGAAACCAAATTGGGTGATCATCGGGAAATCACACATGACATGGTGTTAAAACCACATAAAGCTCACAATATACATTTTCTTTCAAATACAGTTTATATCCAGGTAATTTCAGAAAAACCTTAAATAATCTAACTTCCACAAAGTTTGTAAGGTTTTCAACTTCATTCTTATCAAAAAGATTTTCTATTAATTTCCCACATAACAAGACAAGATAAGCATCTTTAATTTTCTAATATACCATAAAATCCATGATTTCCTTATCAAAGATTAAATAAAAGATGCTCATTTTTTCATATCAACAATTCATGCATTTTCCCAAATGCAATACCAAATATGATGCATTTTCATATATAATAATATGTAATAGGGTCACAACACAACAATTTTAAGAAAACATATATCCATATATAATTTTCCAAAATGTGTTTGACCCAAAACATCATTTATGAAATATGGTTATTTTCCAAAAATATCCCATTAAGAAGCTACTTACCTCAGCAGTCCAATCCAAACTAACCTCAACCGGGCACCACATTCAACTAATCAAGTTACTAGTTTCATCACCAAGTACCTTGGAACCTAGGAGCACAAGTATCAAGCCTATTAATAACAAGGCCTACTACAAAATTATGCTATCAAATTTATCTCCATAAATCGGAAAAGATCCCCTCAAAAATCAAACCTAAGGCCCTAAAGCCTAGCTTGACCATCCCAAAACAAGTACCCCTACCCAAACGAGAACCAAACAAGCATCCAAGAAACTCATAGTGCTGACACAACCAAAACATTTCAAATTCACTACCGTAAAAATGTGCGTCAAAAGATAATAAAAAATACACATGAATCCCTTTGAGTACTAAATAATATATATAAGCCAAGATAAGATCAACCGAGGTTTAGGATTAATTTCACAATTTTCCAACGTTTTAGTCTTGCTTTCAGATTTAGTACATAGCAGGGCAGCCATTTTGTAAAAATTGTTTGGTCAATGAAAAGTTATCCGATTAATTCAAAACTTTAAGGTAACATTCTCCTATATGTATAAAACGTATCACAGAAAATTCAGCCCAAAACGATTTTTATGTAATTTATTAAAAATCATGCATTGCGGCTGACTCAAATCTGTCATGACAGCTTCAGAAAATTGCTATAGTTGTAAGACTAGCCCAATTTATTCGAATATTTACTCACATTAAAACCACCAGATTTAAAGCATATTAAAAATAAGGAATCAAACCCAAAATCTCATATAAACAACTAGGATTACAACCCATAACCTAAAATGACAACCATCACAACACAATTCAAGAAATTCAATCCCATGACTCGGAAGATTTTGGACCTTAAGACTTGGTTCAGTAATTCAAAGTTCACCAAACTTCGTCTCTTGGTGGTGGCTTTTTTCTTTGAAGAAGAAGAGTTAAGAATTCATGTTAGTTTGCAGGTCGGACAAGCCCAAATTTGAGCAAGTCAAAGAAAAATATGCATACATAAAGGTAAAACTATAAAATGGCATGTAAAAAGACTGTTTATAGTTTCCTAAGCTAACGTTGATTTTTGTTAAGTATCCCTAAGCCATCCCACCTAGAGTTTTATCCTTGGTAAGGCAATGGAGTCTGTCGTGTCACTTCCCTAAAACAATGAGAAAGTCCTCATCCATGCCTTTGTTCGTCTCGGAGAGACAAGAGATTAGCCTAACGGCAGGAACCCTAGTGTTTAGGTAATAACCCCCCCCCCCATCGGCACATTTCTGAAAACTATACACTCAATGCACGTCGTGATGGGTAAGTTGTATACCCAACTTTTCATTTAGTACAGCTACACTACCTAATATTCTAAACATATTTGGAACACACTGGGTAGGATACAGTCTAAAAAGATTTAGAAAATCACTGGTGACTCTACCCATAAGAATCCTCATACCCCTTTTAATGAAGGTAATCATAGGAATTACAACAACACCAATAGGCCTCTTCTTGTGCCACTCACTTGGGTTGCAATGTTGTATGGACACTTGTTAGGAATCCTATAATACCTGTAAACTCCTCTTGGTGTCCAGGAGTGTCAACCAAACTAAAAAATTTACCCATTTGGGAAAAAGAAAAAATCTACTAGTGTGAAAGAATAAGGAAAGAACTCTGGTTAACAAAAATACACACTTACGAGTTCAGGGAAGAAGAACTCCTCAAGAGAGGTTATCAAGTGAGAGGAGCATATTTATGTTCTTTTTTGCTTATAGGGAGACAAAATGGAGAGAAGGTCTCACATCTCTCTATATATAGGCTAGAAAAAGGAGGAGCGGTAATCTTCCCACCCCTTCTAATGGTGAATTTTGAGCCGTTCGATCATGATCTCACTGTGAAACGTGGGAAACAGCAGGTCGCCAGTTGCATTTATTGCGGATTTCGGGATTTTGAAGCGTCAGGAGTGGGTCGCAGTCAATTGAAAAGACATGTTCCCGGGGGAACCAATTTACAAATGTACCCTTGTTAATGACTTTTTATTGGCCAAAACCTCACTTTCTTTTGGTCAGGTGTGAAAAATGAGGTTTTGGGGGACTATTGTAAGGACGAGGATCCTTAATCCAATTCAAATGGGTAGCCAAGATTATTTCTGAGGATACACCTCGGACCTCGGACCTCGGACCTCGGGGACAAGCATTGGCTGTGTAAGGCACATGAAGTTATAGCATCACAAAGGGAAGAAAGTAGACTCAACACAAAATATGAGAAGTATAAAGAAATAAGGGTGTAAAAGCCATCTCCTCCGTATTAAATACAAGACAACCACTCCCCTGGCCGCATTAATGAGGAAATGACCATGAACAGTGGTGGCACAACTAAGATTGCAGGGTGTATGTTCCAGATAAGGCAGAAGTCCTAAGAATGCAATCTCAGCCTTCCAAGTGTAGGATTAGGATGATTTGTATTTAAATATAAAAGAAAAATTAAGATCCATATATGGGGATCGAGAAAAAAGAAAGAGAATAAATGACTTTGTAACCAAGAACTGAAATATTTGTATAAGTGAGAAAGAAACACACATATATAAAATAGACATTCCTTGGGCCCGACCGAGGAGCCTCTTTTCTTCATAATTTGTTACCTTAGTCATTTCATTTGCTTTTTATCTCATTGTGGTTAACTTTAACTTATTGAGCAATTAATATCCAACCCATTCTCTAACAAATTTATTGTGGTGGGCTTATTGGGCCACTATCCGAGTCATTTTTTGGCTGTGGATCAAGTCATGCCCTTACAACACACATGTGTAAACGCACGTATACATATATAAATATTAATATTTTGATACTAGAGTATGTTATAATTTATAAATATATTGTATATAAAATTAACAAATTTCACATGTGTATTTTCGCAAGATAATTTTTTAGAGGAAATTCTCATCTTTTAAACCACAATAAGAATACAAAAATTGTTTAGTTTGATATTAAGCATGTACAAAAAACGAATTTGAAAAATCAAAAACTACCTTGTCTTTATAATTACTGGACTGATTGACAAACTCTATTGGTTTTTAAGAACATGATTAGACTAACTCAAACATTTGGGGGGCCAACATCTATTTTGGTAGCTAAATATTTAAAATTTTTAATACCTATATATAATATAAAAGAATTTTTTGAAATATTGGGCCCCCAGTCTTACTATAGTTCTATCCTTGAACCCGAAACGATTGAAAAAAAAGCTAAACAAATCCTGTTAAAATTTATTTGGCAATTAGAAGTCTCTTTTTGTCATTGATTTAAGAATTGAAGAGGTAAAAAAAAAAAAACCCTAAGATTCATATAAACCAATTAAAGATGAAATCAATATACGAAGTTTCATTGTAATAACGATAAGATGCCATGTTGGGGGCTAATTAGATATGTCATTATTTTTTTGGAGATAAATTAGATATGTCATTTGATTAAGGGTTTCTCAAATAGCCTAAAAGTTTCAATTGGGGTTGGAACTTATTGACTGTTAGATTATATTTACAAAATAATAGAATTTTGTTAAGTTACCGATTATTTCAAAATTTTAAATTATTAAGATATAATAAATACAATTATTTAACCACATCCTTCTAGCAAATTTAATTCGTTGAGTTCATAGTGCTGGGTTCACAACTTATGAACAAATGTAACATTTTGGTAGTGTCTTGAGTGTTATGAAGATCAGACTACTACTGCTCAAGAAGTTCTTTAGGTTTTGGTCCTTTTGGAATCTCAATTCCATCTTGACGCCAAGTTGATCAATTGATAAATAAACTCGATCTATCGAGATTCTTGTTCGCAAAATCCTATAATTCAAAGGATTTTGCTAATGTATGCCCTTAAGGCACACAATAATTATGCATTTTTAAAAAAAAAAAATTTTGAGAATTGAAAAAGTATTGACAACTTTTTCAATTCTCGAAAAAATTTTACCATAAATAAATAACTTAATGTGTACTCTTAAGACACACATAAAGAGTTCGTTAGAGAAAATTCAATAATTGGCTGGCCAAGCCATGTTTAAACTTTATATACTCACTGTTACTGGCATGGCCAATACAAATAGAGAATAGTTATTTGCTGATATCTAGTTAAATAAACGAAACTCCCAAGCAAAAAGATTGGACTGTAGCCTGTCCTTGCGGTCCGTGGTTCTATCATATATGTGGTATCATGATTCGTAAATCAAGACACTTTTGAAGGACGATAAGGTGACAGATATGACCCCCGTGGCTTGTTGGGTCAATGGCAATATCCTTTATGCTTTTGGGGACAGTAGTCACAGTACCATACATGGCTTCTCTGGCTATGTCTCATGACTCTCTTCTTCTTCTTCTTTCCTCCGACAATATAACTGCAAATTAATTTAAGTACATAGACCTTTTTAAGGACTACTCTTGGAGTAATTTTAGGAGAGTTTATCTTCATTAGCTAATTAAATTAAAAAAATAAGTTTGGCAAAAATACAGTTCTATATAAAATAAAAAAGTAAACTTTGAAAAGAGTTATACACTTATACATAGATTATAAAAACTGAATAAACAGCAGCAAAGTGTTACCAAAGAATAACATGTCTATATTTTATCTTATACAAAATTATTTAATGGGTTGATACATTCATCATATGATATTGAATAATATTGGATTCATTTTTTGCGACTGCGCAACAAACTTATTTTTTTAGATACATAGAATTCAAATTTATTACATCCATTTTATAGTGATTGTTCTTATCATTGAGTTAAAAACATTAAATAATTTTTTTTTTTTTTTAGAAAAAAAAACATTAAATAGTTTTAGTACATTCAAGATTTGATATTATTAAACGGCAAAGACTTATAGTAGCCGAGTTAACTGAAACTCAGAATTTAATTCAGGGGATTGAACCTTCACTGACTAGCCTATAAAACAGTTACTGCAAGCATGCATTGGGATGGAATTGATTGAGTTTTACAAAATTCTGAGTCCATTTACGCTTTGTAGCTTTGGCAGCCTACCTAACATGTGTGGCACATAAAGACAGCCTTAATTAGGAGTAGGCAGTCCTATCCTATCCTAACATGCATGGCAGAGTAGAAGTGAGAGAGAGTTATTGCGTTTCAAAAGAAATGGGGGAGGAATTAGTCAAGAAAGGAGACAGAAAAAGCATATGACAGAGCGTGAAGTTATGGCAGATAAAGTTACTCTAGACTCTAGAGTGTAGTGTATGGGAGCAAAGCTTGGCTTCACAGTACTTCCTCTCACATGATCTCCCAAGCCTATTGTGAATAGTGTTTGCCATGAAAGGATGTAAGAAAAAAATGGGACACAGCTTATCTTCACAGCCTATCAGAGTCTCTTTTCATTGTCGTAGTTGTCATATGATGAGCAGAGCACGAGGTGGAGCATTCTCAATGGATCTCTAGCTGGCTCTCCTGTATATATCTCATCTTTGATGAAAATTTTTACTTGGTTTTTGGAAATGTAGCACAACTGATTAATGAAATTCCATTCACTTGGTTTGCCTCTCCATGTCATTATGTAGGCTTGAACGTGTTAGGAAGTATCATTCATTTTTTTGATAAATTATTATGGCTGAATCATTGAGTTAACAAAAACAAAAAGAAGTTTATATATTGGAAGTTGGATTGAGTTTTGGGGTTTTAGTAAAATCTCAACCTCATACCTAACTCAGTTTGTTATTTTAATAGTTTAACTAGTTCAACCCACTTGAAAATCAATATTATATTTGTGCGAGATAGAATGAAGTAAAGCGGATTAAACTGTTTAATTGGATTAACGGGTTGTTGCATAGGTCTACTTTTGATTAGTTTTACTTTGGGTCTTTTATTTTTATCCTTTCCAAACTTTTTTGACTTTATACTTATTTTTTACCATTTATTTCAGTTAGTTGGAGGTTAGTTTTCTTTGCAAGCTAACCTTTTATTTATTTATTTATATTATCTAAACAAGCCAGCAGCTTATTTAACACACCATGAAAACACTCTCCAAATATTACTTTCTCGATTAGAACACTTTCTCAACACTGTTATTAATTGCTTTCTCAATCAAAATATTGCGCATAGTTCTTTTCTTCTTCTCAAAGTGTTCTTGCCCTCCCATATTTTTTCCCCCTCTTGCCCAATTGGTATTTTGCTTGATGATTAAAAGGAAAGACACTATTAGAACACTGTTTTTGAACCTCTTTGGGTGGAAATGTGTCCAAGCATAAAGGTTGGCACTATTGTTTAATCCTAGGAGGTTGTTCGGCCTGAGAACTGATTCACCTCAAGTTTTACTCTAATTGACATGAATAAGAACAACATTTTCGTGTGATTCTATAGCACTTTGTGATTGCTCTTTAATCAATCTCTATATATTGTTCTTGTTATTGACTATTCAAATTACACTGGTTTTGATCAAAAGTTTGTTTATTCACTAAAATATTTCCAACAATCTACGTACACTCAAATGAAATCGTTTGTGTTTGTGTTTGTGTTTGTGCATGTGTGTAAGTTGCACATTTATTTAGTGATTTTTTTATAAGATATATCTAGTGAATTTTGAATGGATAAATTACTCATGCGTCTAGTAGGTTTTAAATTCAAGACTCAAGAGGTTATTATTCATCTCACTATCATGAGAGGAGAAAATGCCATTTGCATTAGAGTTCATTAATTAGCAATATTGATGTTTATTTATTTTTTCAATTGCTTCCATCATATTATAGTTTTTTTTTTTAAACTCTATGATTCATTGATAAAAAGGTATGGGGTTAATTGGGCCGTTCATGACTTAAAACAACCAGTTAAAAATGCCAACAGAGGATAAATGGATATATGGTAGTGTAACTCGACAAGTTTTTTGTTATAGGCTTATTCATAGCTTAATATGCTCATTGAGTATGGATCCAACTTTTTAGGTACAGACGTTTCAGCTTGGGCTTAAAAGGTGGGTATTTTCTTTTATTTTCAGGCCCAGAGTGGGTTACTTCAGAATTTGGCCAGGAAAAAAGAATTCAATCTCATTCAGGGCCCAAAGGCCTCATCTATATTTTGAGATCAGCTTGGCCCAGAAAGGTATAGGCATAATAAGAATTACTATGTGGGCTTTAGCCCAAGATTAAGTCCTGGACCTACCTCAACACTAAAGGCTCGAAAGTGCAACTTGCTTTGTAAAAATAGGTCCTCTTTTCACTTTGTTTGGGCTTATTATTATACAATTAATCCGCTCATCAGAGAGCCCACGCTTTAATTCAAACAGGAATGCTTTGTTTTGTTTTGTATTTTTTCCCCTCCAAATATGTTAATTTTATTGACAATTCTATACTAATATAATATACAAAATGCAATGAACAATTCAATCTGAATGAGTATAAACCATTATGATGAGTTCTTTACATGTTTGATTAAATAATAGGAAACTGTCATTTTTTAGATATTTTCCCTTATTTATTATTGACATTGAAATAAAAGAATTAATATTGATAATTCATTACTACTACTATTATTATTATGTTTAGTAATGGACAAAAACCAAACATTATATTTAGCAAGGTTGATGCATTATAAAATTATAGGTGATTTGAGTGATGACTGATGATGGTAGTTGGGTCGATTCTTAAGAGTACTTTGTATGAATTAGTTGTTTGCTAATTAAAAATCTAACTTTTTGTGTCCCTTCTTCTTTTTGTGCATTCCAGGTCTAATAACCCATTTGTTATTTTCAGACTCTTTCATTTGCTATTTCCTCAGTGTTGAATTGATATCCTTTTTCTTTCCATCAGACATCTTTTACCAAACTCATCTATTTCATTGATCAACTAAGCTGCATGGAGTGAGACTAATATTAAGTTGATCACACTCGTTCATCGCGCCGAATATTGATTTTATGCACTCGTCTGTTTTTGTTAACATAGGAACTAATTGATAAACTTGTTTCTAATGCAAATCAGGATTGGTATCTGACCATATAGAATTCAATTGCTGGAATATATGCCTCCTTAAAGAGCGTTGATAAATCAATCAAGTGTAACGAGAAACAATCTTATATATTATTACTAAATTACTTGCAGGAATTTCTACATGGAGCCTCAATTTTGTTCTACCTGCACCATTAACTATGCTAGTTCAGTATTGGCATAAATTTTTCAGTCTCTCATGTGCCTTCCAACCCAGTTTGAGGTTCCACATGTATTGGGCATTCATCTACTTAAGCACTGTTGGATGTAAGACTTTGTAAAATGTTCTACAGAAATCTCTTCTAGACATTGTGTTAGCATTACTTGTGAAACTTAGGCTTTGGAAAGCCTGGACATATTATACAAAATTGCACTCAAATCATTACTAATCTTCATTTACCAAAATGATCTCCAGTACTGCATTAGTTTTTCTTATGTTTCTCTTGACAATAACTCTTATCCTTATTAATATGCATAATTGCAAATTCTTAACCTGTGAATATGGAAAAAAAAGACCCAACCATTACATAATAAGAAAGCAAGATGCAAATGAATGACAGGGCATATTTGGGGGAACCAAAACAAATTCAGAGTAAGCATTCAATTGAAGGAGTTAAGAGGTCCTAAACCTGGTATACTATCGCTTGTGAGCAGATCTGTACCTGTTTATGGACACTTATAAACATGATGAAGATGATGAGGTATGGTCTAGGGACTAGGTATAGAAGAATTGCTACCTGGTATGCCAGGCTTTTATGGTTATGTAACTTATGTTTATTGTATACTATGTTCAAAATTGCTATTGACTTATAATGTGAAGTCATGGAACTTCAACTTCTATTTCTTTAGATTATAAGCAGTTTTTTTTTTTTTTTTTTAAATTAAATTTTTTTTATTTATTCTTATAGATCTTTTACTGGAACATCTGCCAACTCAAAAGTGGTGTCCTGAAAACTTACAAAACAAGGCATTATGATTATAGACTTGCTAGAGAGTGATACTCCAAGTGCCCTTAAACCTTCAAGTTGGAAATTGTAGGTCAATGTATGTAAATCTCAATAAGTGGCAATATAAGTTACCATATTTTGCCAATAACCCTTAGGCCAAATGACATTTTCTATTGTTTCTAACAGATAAACCCAGAATTCGAATCCACACTCCTCTACTCAAATATATTAAAAAAGAAACAGTTACCATTTCTTGTAAAAAGGAACTAAACCAAATGGATTGACCCATTTTTATCTCTAAACAAGTAATTAAATTGAAGAGGCAAACAGAGATGATTAGGAAATGATTTCTCATTAGATGACAAAATTATAATTTGAGAGCTTTGCATAAAGTCTATATCTTTACTTCAAATAATGTCTTCCCCCAACAACAATCCCTGTTATGTTCCTTTTTGGTCTGTGTATGATAAATCATTTTAGTTGCTTCCATGCATGCTATTAAACAGTGATTCTCAAACTTCTGTGTCTTTATACTGTACCGTATAATGCTGTAGCAGTTAAATTATGAGGCTAAGAAGCTAATAATAGTTCCTGATTATGTGTCCAATTGAAGGATATGTGGGCCACTAGTGCTGCATCATATGACATATCTTGATCATCATTCAAGGATTTGGATTGTTACTTTGAATTGAGACTCACAATGATGCCCACATGTGAATTGCAAGTCGTTCCTCTAAAGCATCATTCTGCACCCAACAGCCCACTAAAAGAACCCCTTTTTGCACTTGCATGCACTTTGTATATGTATCTTAATTTTATTGCTATATATTTTCTACAATTAATAATAGGGCGGCGCCTTATCAATGTTATTCAAATGAATTTCTTATTTCTAGCATTGTTATCTTTAATATAAAACCATCTTAATCTATTGATTTGCACCTATTGGATTATAATTTTGCAGAAATTTTATTTGTTTATTTACTAAAAATCAACAAAAATACTATTGTACCTTTTTTTATGGAAAAAAAAGTATAATTTTAAAACGAGTCAAACTTCCTTCTGCCTTTGCACTCGAGAGCCAATCTCCGCCTGACCTGAGGAAACTAGGCACGCCTCCTTTATCTTTTGGCATATAAACAAATAAGCTTGATGTCTTTAATAGAAAAGTTTGTGCTTAAAAAAAATTATGTTCTTGAACCAAATTCACCCTTATTATAAAATTAACAAAAATTATATGTGAAAATGGGTGATCCCCTCTCAATCTTGATAGGACACCCACCCTAGAATAGTTTATTTAGTACGGATGTCATGGATATGCATGTTTATGAAATGCTATAATAGTTTATTTGCTTCAATTACATTAAAGAAGGCATGCAATTTGTATTATTTTTATTTTTAATTTTTTTGTTTGGTATGCTAAACCTTATGATAAAAGAAGATAATTATAGACTAACCAGAAGCAAAGCTAGAATTGAGTTTGTACCCTAGTGGGTGCACAATGCACTTTTCTTTTCAATAAAAAAAAATCAATTTTTGCGCTTTTTTTTTTCTTCTTCGCTTCCACACACCCACTGTCCAAAGAAGAAATAATAATTAATAATTATAATATGAAAAAGGGATTATTAAGTTATTAGTACCTTTAGATTGTGTTAAGAATGTACCATTTCGGCTTATATATGATTTAGAGACAAAATTAGGATGAATTAGCTTTCGGCTGGGACAAATGAATATTCATAGCATTTTTGTACTTAATGAAAGAGACCGGTTGAGGTGGAGGGTGTTATTATAAGCAGAAACGCACTGTCCCACTTTGAGGACACATTTCATGGAAACTTTGGTGGCTTTGTTTTTTTTGACTCTTACAAATCAAAGCTACTTTTCTTTTTAATGCTTGAAAGTTGAAACAATTGAAAGTACCAACTCCAACTGGACTAGGAATATAAAAAAAATTTATAAAATTAAACCTTAGTTCTTACTTGAACTTGATTGAGACGTTTGGAAATTCCAAACTCAACCTCTGTCAAATTGTACCAATGCTACTGCTTTTACTTTGGGAAGATTAATCTTGTGGAATTTTTGGGTGAAAGCTGAGATTTATTTGGACCCACTTAGAGATTTGCAGGATCAAAAGCACACCCAAAAAAGATGATTGTAATTTGTTGACCTGTTGGATTATTGATTCCATTTTACTTTCTGAAAGGATATACTCAAATACAGATAGGATTATCAATGTGCCATGAAATTTGGGATGGTGATTCATTTTTCTTGTCTTGGTCCATTTCTTTTTTCTAAAACGTGTGTCCGTGTGTTTGTTTTATTTTATTTATTTATTTTTATATATAAAACTTTTGGGCAGGTCAATATTGGCTTTCTAAGAAAATGCCAAAAAATTAAGGCTAATAGGATTCTTCAAATCTAAAGGTCCTCTTCCTTAGCAACTTCTTGGTGTCAGGACATTCCCTTTGTTTGGTAAATATACTTGTATGTAGATACGCATATCTAACCTATTTTTGCCTTTTGTTTTATTGATAACAAAGACATGAAAAGGAGTCAATTAAAAATAAAAAAACAATTGCTCACATAAGTTTAGGAAAGTTCTTATAAGAACCCCCTAAAATAGAAAGATATGCATATTTAACTTGACATTTATGGGTGTTCCATTTTATGTCCATTTGTTTTTCTCTTATAAAACAAATGAAAATAATCAAAGATTAGAATGGGATTTTTTTTTTTTGGACATTACATATGAACGTATTAGTGAAATATAAAATGAATCATTAAGAGTGAAACAATAGTTTTGTTCCTTGCGATATATAGTTGTTGCTCTACATTATGAATGCAAATAGAGAAACTGAAAAATTGCAAAAATGAATACATTTGGAGTCTTTTTATAAGCTATCTAATTGCACAATAGGACAATTCCAAAAAGAAGGGTAAAATATAAGTTGGTAACTATTTGTGATAGGACAATTCAAAAAGAAGAGTAAAATATAAGTTGTTAACTATTTATAACCGTCGAGTCAGCTGAAATGACAAATTAAAGTTTAAATTTAAACAATTAATCTATAATATTAGAGAAATGATATATCCACAACATTTTTATAACAAATTTGAAATGTCGGGTCTGCCTTCGAGCTCATTAACGAGCATGCTTTCCACATGCACAAGGAACGTCCATGTCTGGAAATATGATGTTTCTAAGTTCCTAGTGTACATGCCAAACATGTGTCTATATTTGCTTTTAATTTAACGGCAAGTGGGAATTGCAATGGCAATGAGTTTGCTCATAAGAAATTCTAATTGGCTAATTGCTAAGCAACACGTGGTATGAAAAGGGTGTAACACATGTCCAGCAACTATAGGAACTAATTTGACAAATTTGAAACATGTATGTGTTACGTGGCTGCCAAGTATTGGCTGACCAAACTGTTAAAACTTTTTTAATGAATGAATTTAGAGCCCAATTAGATTAGGCAACTCACCCAAAAATCAAGTACAAATTAACCACATTTCAAAAAACAAGGCAAGGCTAACATGTAACCTATAGCAATTGATAATAGATTTTTAAGTATAAATAAGATTGACATTTCAAAAGAATGAGATCTTAACAAAGCCCCTGCTCACCCCTTACAGGTTACCAATTGAATCGTGTGTCATTGAAATGTTCAAAAGGTTTTCCTTTTCTTGGAAGTGTTAAAATAATGGCTTCTAGTTCAAGAGGCACTCCTTCTTCTCCTCAAATGTCCTTTGATGCTCCTCGTTTCATACGAAGTCGATCTTCTAGACTTTAAACCGAATAAATGGAGAAAAGTATACTTCTTGCCACTTTATAAATGAACCTCCTTCTACAATATGTGACAAAGTAATATTTAGAGTTATTTCTCATTTGAGGGTGACTTAGTTTGAATAATGGTTTTAGCTAAATTTTATCAACTTCCATGCCTCGATTATGACTAGAAAACTCAAGAAGTTTCTTGCACTAACTCCAAAAACATACTGTAAACAACTTATTTTCTGTTGATGTTTCCTCATTTGAAAGAAGGGTTTTTCCAATTCGATCCATCAAATCACTATCAAAATCTTAGAACTTTAACACCACTTCACTGATATATACTTCCTTAAATTGTCTTATCATATTATGAAATATTTAGTTTTTGGTTGATATGTTAGACTATGAGTGTGCATGAGTCAAGTTGGAGGGTTTTTTCCAACCCAACCCAACCTTGTAGCGATGCGAAATTCCCAACTTATTACACGTGTAAAAACTAACCTAATCCAATTCACATGGGTTGAGTAGGTGAGTTAGGCATACAGGTTTTATGCTTTGTAAAAAAATTAGGCTTTCATTTTAAATACTATTTTCATTAAATTATTGTAATTCATATAATATGTTTAAGTTATATTCTATATTCCCAAGTTCATCAAAACTAATTCTCAAAATACCAAAATCAATCAAACTAAATAAAATAAAATAAGGGTAATAAAATAAACTATATACAAATACATGATGGATCGGGTTGGGTCAGGTAAATTGAAAAAACTATTTCCAAGGGCTTTAAGCTCACCTTGCATTCTTTACTTAGAACTGTGAGTGAGCTTAAAAACATTTTTTTACCCTCCAAATTATACTCCAAATTTTCCAATACATTTCACACGTGGGTTTAGACCACGTGAAGATAAATAGTGAAAAAGATAATGGGCCCAATATTATTTTTATTTTTGCTTGGGCCGTCTATATAGGCCTAACAAAAATGGGCCTTAACTTAAATCACTTTTTTAAAAAAATTTATTGAGAAAATCCCAAGTATTTGATGTACCTAAGATACTCTTTTTCTTTTTTCTTTGTTAAGATTTTGAGTCTCAAACTTAACAAAACTTAATTCACCCAAATGCAAATAAGAGAACAAGATCAGGTTCGTGTGGTTAAGGTGGAATTGTGTGTGTGTGTATATATATAATTATATATATATATATATATATATATATATATTTTTTTTTTGTGAGGAAAATTAGGGTGGAAAGTTGATATCGGTGACTATGTTGATGAGACACAGCTGCTACACCTATACACTTCCATATTCAGTAATTTTGATTTGTTAGGTGAGCACTCTGATGCTACACCCAAAATATAACGGGACTCGTCCTTAATCCTATATATTATCTACGGAAGTGACAAACAAAGTTCCTAAAAACTATATGACTAGTTTAATCAAATTTCCTAAAAAAAAGTTCCTAAAAACTATATGACTAGTTTAATAAAATTTCCTAGTGATGGTTGATGACTCGGGACTCGGAAAATTTTATACAAGAGCTAGCCAATGACGACCTACAATATTATTAAAAGGAATCTAGATTATTTATCGTCCGTACCTAAGTGTCTTGTTTAATCTCCTAGTGCTAGTGGAAGTGGTGTGTTGTCTCTAGCCTTTGAGTTGGGTTGTACCATATTTGCATAATACTAAAACTTAGATACAAATTTCTTAGGAGCATTAGCATCAGGATGTGTAAAGTCTTGCAAAATAAAAAAAATAACTGATTTTACACATTTTGAGAAAAAAAAACACCTATATCAGTAGGAGTAAAATTGTGCATAAATGCACAAAAGCTACGGTAACCATGCATTTATATGCATGGTTATTGTAGCTCTTACATTTAATATTTTAATAATTTATAATTTGCTCCTTTTTTTTCTCTCTCTTGTCTATTTGCATATATACACGGTTATTATAACTCTTGCATTTAATATTTTAATAATTTCTAATTCGTTCATTTTTTTTTCTCTCTCTTCTCCATCTGCAAAACTAACGCATGCTCTCCCTCATCATCTTCTTTCTTCCTTTGAGACACATACTCCCATAGACACAAAATCAAAAATCAACTACAAAAATAAAAAATCAACCACAAAATCAACCACAAAAATCAAAAATAAAAAATCAACCACAAACACAGCAATTCAAAATCAACTGGATCGCGTCGCCATTGCCTGGATCAACTGGATCGCGTCGCCATCGCCTGGATCAACTGGATCATTGCTTGTGGATCAACTAGATCGTTGCTTTTGGGTCGACTGGAGAGGCGTTCATCACCGTCGCCATTGTCGCAGTTGCATGTGGATCGGTGATGTGGATCGGTACTTCTGGGTTTTGATGGTTGTGGTGCTTATGATGGAGTGTTGTTAAGTGCAGAGTATGGTGGTTCTATTTTTAGCTGGATTCGAGGTCAGGTAGTCCTCCCAAAGAAGAATAGAGATAAAGAAGAGAGAATAGGAATTGAATTATGCTTTGCTCATTACTTGGTTCTGTACAACAACCATATCTACCCTTTTATACACATATGCCACTCTAACTAATTGTAACTAACTCACCCACGCCAATTGTTACAACTAACTTCCATTACTAATACTAATCTCTATTCAATTGCCACTCACTCTTGCTTAATTGTTTGCTGATATACACTATATCATTGCTTTACAACAACACCAACACCATTCCTAACAAGTGTTGACGGAGATCGGTGGATTGGAGAGGCATTGTGGTGCTTGTGATGGTTGTGGTGTTGATGGAGTGCTTGTGATGGTGCTTCTAGGTTTTGACCGTGAGAGAATTAAGAAGAAAGAAGAGGAAGAAAAGAAAGAGGAAATGGTGGAGAGATAAGGAAAAAGAAAGAAGAAGAAAGAAGAGGAAGAATAGGAAAAAGAAACGGGAGATAAAATCATATTAAAAAAAGAATATAAAAATATTATTTATATAAAATATAGTGTATAATAGATGAACTGATGTGAGTGTTTTGTAAAAATAGGTGTAAAATAGAAAAAGCAATTTTTTTGGTGCAAAATAGATGAAAAGTTTGTATTCACTGATGTAGATGCTCTAAGACTTTTAAGTTTTTAGTTAGAAATAAAGAAAAAAAGAAAAAGAAAAAGAATGTTTTCTTTTTTGATTGAAAGATACTAATAAAGATAGAATGTTTTCTGTCCATGCATGAATGAGTAAATTCTGTCGTCTTGTTTTGGGAGTTATTCATTGAGCAAACTACATGATAGTTTCTTTTGTCACTTTTTTGTTGGTTCTACATCCAAGGGGTTTACTTTAAGCTTTTTAAGGAACACAATTAATGCATGCCTTTCAAATAAAAAGATGTTAATGCCACGTTCACAATATTTTCAAAATAATTTTACAAAAAAAAAAAATCTTAAATAATAAGTTGTTCTAGGTTATAATTTGGGTTACTACTAACATAACTTTTTTATTTACTAGTAATAATTTCTCATCTAAAATTTGTTATGAAAATATTGTGAATTTAACATTATTCGTTTTAAAATTATTTCCTTTAATTAAATCACAAATAAAGTTAATGAAAAATTAATAAATTCTTAAATAAAAATAAACAAATGTTAATTTACTAAAGTAGTAATTATAATCAAATTTATTACTTTATAAAGTTTATATATTGTGGGACATTCCAAAATGAAATATAGGACTCTCAAAAAGGGAATAATTAAATGGATTAATTTATTAGAAGGGCTCTGGAATTTGACATTGTCACGAAGTTAATGGTAACTTTGACTTCGTAAATCATTGCCTTTTCTTCTCTAAAGGAAATGTCCCATTAAGATTAATTTCATTTATTGCACTATATATATAGAAAGCCATCAAGTGCTTCGACCTTTGGCTGGTCTTCAAGTACGCATCCAAAATCTTTTTTTTAGTTGAAATTGAAAAAAGAAAAAGAAAAAAAAAAAAAAAAGACCTGTGGAAACCTTTTATGTTTTAAATATCAATAAGGATTTTTTTTTATATATATATATATATATATATATATATATATATATTTTCCCTTTTGTTGGACTAATATATTTTTTGTATGTGGCTGAAGAAGAGATCGATGCAATTGATGAATAAGTTAACCTCTTTGCTTTAGGACTAGGCAAAAAGTGTTTAACCGACATTCCCAGTTTATTGTTAGAAACTTAAGATAGAGCAAGATTAATTTTTTTAATGAGTATAGCAACCCTTGTACGAACCACTTGCATATAAAGAAACATATTTAGTAGGCTATCTTTGCTATCCCATGTAGATTAATTACTATTATTTGTGTCCAACGATTGCTGGACCACATGTTGGATTAACAAATAGATTGGCACATCATAGACCCAAGCATCCAATTATTCTTGTCATTCTTGACACTGTATTACATTATGAGCAATGGTCCACAATTGATGCAATGCCTGGTGAGGTGAAATAAAATTTGACCTATATAGGGCCTAAGCAAAGGCTGAACTAGGGGGATTGCCACCCCTGCAATTATAATTTTGGTGATATACATACATACATACATACATATATATATATATATATATATATTCTTAAACAAGAGTTTTAATTATATGAAAAATAGCATTATTATTATATTTCAAACATTTTTATATATAATATTAGAATTCAAATTCTTTTTACAATAATTTATTACCCTTCATAAAAATTTGTAAATATGATGATAAATATATATAACAAAAAAAACTCCAACCTCCAACATCCAATATTCAATATTAAGATAAGCTTAGAAGTTTCAAATGAATACCGATATTCGTATTTAATTATATTTGAAATTTTTGATGAAAATATTATGCATGTGACAAAAAAACCTAGCCTTTTATGCATTTGCTTATATTAAAATATCACATAATATTTAAATAAATAGATTTTTTTTCTTTGTGTATGTAATATTTACTCACATGCATGTGTGTTCTTATATTAACGTAATATTTAAATGAATAGTTTATTTATTTATTTTATGTAAGTACTTACATGCATGTGCTTAAATGCGTGTGTCAAATATAAATTTTACTTCATTATCTCTGCCATTAGTCCAAGGTTAATTAAAACACAACTAGTTCAATGATATATATCGTTAATATTTGGGTAGTATTATGGGTAGATTAATAGCGGATTCATCCTGTGTTATTTATGTACCGACAGGTAAAGAGCAATGGAGATGTTGGAATAATCATCTCTAGGAAGGGTAATGCGTGTAAGGCTGAAAGCTCATAAACGAAAGGAAAAAATGTAGCCATGTAGGCAAAGCACTTTGAAAGTGGAATATGTCAATTTTCTTCCAAGTTCGATTTTACCATTGTGACACACTGACACTAGGTACCTCCCCACCTCCCACCAAGAAAAAACAAATGAAGAAGAAGAAGAGAAAGACAATTATGTAAGCAATCTGGAAATGTGTAAAAAAATGAGGGTTTATGGTCACCATAGAATTAAATTGTCCTTTTCTTGTAGTTGAAAGACTTCACTATCACCCACAAGATTATGAGAAGTCGTAATTGTGTTGAGCATGTTACTTGCTTCTGACTTCTGAATAACTTAGCTCTTGCTAATGAAACTTGATTAAAAATGTATAACTTAGTTGAGATTGCAACCCGAACTAAATTCTTGCTTTTATGATCACATCAAGGGAGGACAATATGTCTTCCAATAATGTTGGTTGAACATTACAATTCATGAGTAATACAAAAGGCAAGTAATCCAAGTGATAGAATTGTGGATGGATGGGCTGCTTGAAATTTAGCTTATTGATAATGGCTTGGCACTCGAAGCTTCCTAACAATTGTTGTCATTGAAATTTTCAATTAAAGAGCACACGATACAATGCATCAAGGACTCCTCTTCTATGAAGAGAATGAGCTTAAAAAAAATTCAAATTATTTGAAAATAAACTAAATGAAACATTAATTTGTTCTAAGAGTGTAGAGAGGCTCATATATGGTACCCAACTAAGTGTAGAAATTGTTATTGTACGTATACCATAGTAAAGGGTGGTGGAATTTGAGACCTTTGAGTAGAATTTGAGCTTATATCTAGTTATATATTTATATAGATGTTGTTAGACACACGTAATTAGATATAAATAAACTAGCTAATGAAACATATATATATTATGGTGATAATATTTTTTATTAATATTGGAGTAGGAAATGGGAGGAGGAATGGAAAAAGTTGAGTACCCAAAGTGGAAAGAATTCAAAAATAGCACTCATTGAAAACCAAAAGCTCAGGAATTGGTTCTGAATATTTCTAGGGCAAGAAAGAAAGAAGAAGGAGCCGTAAGCATTAAATTTGCTTAAAGGAAAAAAAACGTCATGACAGGGTGGGACTGATGTCATCAGATACAAAACCCCACCCAAACCCAAAGCCTTCTCGTGGGGTTATGCTAGTGCTAGTGCAGCTATCATCAAATGTTTGAATAGGGTATTTTAAAAAAAACAAAATTCCACAACATCAAAAAAAAAAAAAACAAAATAAACGAATAAATCTAAAAGATGAATAGAAAAATTAACGAATGGGGACCAAAGCAGCCATGCGTGTGACCACAAATGGTGTCCTATAACAAATTGAAACCCTTCTTTAAGCGTCCGTTTGGATTGCACTGAAAAGGAAAATTATTTTGCGTCTGTGTTTTGTATGTGGGTCCTGTGTACAGTTCACGGAGCCCGCAAGTACAGATTTCAACAAATTTTTCTTTAAAACTAGGTCTCACTGTACTATTTACACATTTAAAAATTATTTTACTATAGTATTTTTAGTTTTCAGCAATTAACGATATCCAAACAGACTCTAAGTTTCCATTTCCTAATCCCTATAGCAAAAAAAAAAAAAAAAATATATATATATATATATATATAAATGCAAAAAAAAAAAAAAAAAAGTAAGAACTAGCTAGAAAGCCAAAACAAATAGTATCATACAACAGAGAAAGAAAAAAAGGGTTACTGAGTAGTGACTGACCAAATAGGGTAAAAGAAGCCTTCCGTACCAAAGGCAAGGAACGTGGGGGAGACATAGATATGATTATATAATTTTTTCCTTAATTAAATACAACCTTCTGGTTAAAAAAAATTCCTGTACAATCTTATCTGTGGGCAATATACAACATGAAAAATAACTCACCAACTTTTGTTGAATGTATTCTACTTGAGAATATGTTTCTACGAATATATTAAAATTTTTATTTTAGAATCTGTTTGGATACAACTGAAAATTGAAAAATACTGTAGCAAAATAAATTTTAAATGTGTAAAAAATACTGTTCACACCTAAAATTACTGTTCACATCTAAAATCACTGTTCATGACCAACGAACAGTGCCAGGTGTGCATCCAGGGAAAAAAAAAGGGGGCTAAAATGCAGACGCACTGCGTTTCAGCCCAATCCAAATGTTACCTTAGAATTTCCAAACCAAAAGAAAAGGGAATCTATGATTTGTGAAATAGAGTTTTTAATATTTTTTTAGTTTTTTTTTTGAGGATTTATAACAATCAAATTTTATTTTTTAAAGAATTTGAAAGTTAAAATTTTTATAAATTTTCATACTTAGGGTATGAGACAAACCTCTCTCTCTCTCTCTCTCTCTCTCTCTCTCTCTCTCTATATATATATATATATATATATATATATATTCATAAGTGCTTGTTAAGTATTTTTTAAATTGTGTCAATGGTAAATTTTAGTACGAAATCAATTGTAGATGATCATGAGTTTTTAGGATTTAAAAGAATATAAAGTTCTATTGTAACATATGATTGAATAGAAATATAATAAAAAATAATTCTTTTTGTATTTCATTTTTTTTTTACGTTTTTTTTTTTCGTAGAATAATTGCTAGTTCATTTTTCACATATTAATTTAATCTTAAAATTTAGTATATTTTTCATTTTTAAATGGTGTTTTTAATGCTTTGGTTGGCCCCAAAAAGTGAAATTCTAGTTATATATATGTTTAGGGTTTAAAAATTATGAGATCTAAGGTTCTAGAATATAATGATTACAAATTTTAGATTTTTTAAAGATAAAGTTGAAGTACAAGCATAAAAACATTATCTAATTCATTTTGCATAGTTTTGTTGATATTAATGCACCTTAATCGGTATTCTTGGATACTCATGATCATTAATAAAACCCTCAACCAATCCAAAATTTTAGGTTTATGTTATCTCATTTTCTATAATTAAGCAAAATAAAACAAAAAAAGATAAAAATAAAAGTAGTAGATTTAAAATAGAAAGAAATATAAAAATTATAAAACAGCTTCTTATTTGTAAATTACTGGATGGATCATGTCTAATCACCATACAACATCAAGTCATCTCAAGATAAAGGATTCTCTGATTTTTCAACTCACCTTCAATCGAGTCTCAGTCGATCAAAACAAATCTCTCGACACACCCTTGACTGAGACTTGCTCGACTAAGACACAAAAAAACTAATTTATATTTAGGCTGTTTAAGTCGGTAAGTGTCTAAGATATTGCACTGTTGGTGTTTAATTAGGAAGTTGTACTATACATGCATAAGTATGAAAGAACACTTATTAGTTGATGGTAGTCATGCACATCAAAGAAAACCCTAGAGCCTCTTTTCACCACAAATAGGGAGTACACAAAAGTGAATTTGAAGAAGGTGTTCTAGTTGGTGATCAAAGCTGAAGCCACAATAGTTTATCCCTGTTCATTACAGTGGAAAAGAAATCTTTAATGTGATCTTTGAAGTCATGGATGCAGTTCATGGGAGAATCTCAACTTAGAGAAGTGAAACGGCTTAGAGCATATAGTGTGTATTTCCATTTGTAAGTATCTACGATATAGTGGCTAGGTAGGGATATGAGCCTTTCTCAATGGTAAACTTCAATTTTAGATAGTGAGATTCTTATTGGGATTAGCGGTAACTTTCATAGTAGTTTTTCTTGTAGATGTTTTCAACTTCGTCCTCGTATGACTGTGTTAATTATTTCCATGATTATTGCTTATTTGGTGACATGTTTAGACTATAGTGATTAACCGGAGATTGATGTTTTTTTCTTTTTCTTTTTGACAAACAAACACACACATACACAAAGGAGAGGGGAAAAGATAACAAAAAATTGAACTGAATACATAATTGGTTAATTAATCAAGTTGATTAAATCCTTATTGAAATCAACCACGGAATCTAAAACACTTTTCAATACACTATTATGGGGTTAATATCAGTGGTTCGATACCTTCTATTTATATGCATATGAAAAAAAAAAAAAAAAAAATCTACTAGTTGTAATTTATTTATATATGTCATTTGTTGGGCTATACAAAAACAAAAAGAAGGCTCTAAATCTTTATCAATAACAGAGAGAATCCGATCTTGAACCTTTGATCAAAAGGATGACACGAAAAAAACACAGGAAAGGAAGAAAGATTTATCTCTCTTTCTCTCTCTCTGTCTCACTAAACAATTATTATGTTGAAAAGAGAAATGAAAAAGTATGCAGGGTTAATGATTTTGGTTTAACTTTTGTTAACCATGCTGCTTATATAACTGTGTAATTACCCAGACCTTGCCGGGCAAAGGGTTTGAGCCTTTTTCCTGTTTTTTAGTACCATTAAACCTCTTTAGGCCCAAGCAGCAAGCTAAGCGGCTAAAAGCAGAGAACAGAGCTTCTGTTTTATGAAACTAGGAAGACAATGACTGGAGGAGCTTTGAACACTGTGCCACATGTCAAAAGTAATCGGGTACATCTATTAGTCCATCGGTGTTGTGCCCTTTTCAGTTTCGACATACAACTTGCCAACAGCCTCAATTCATATGGCAACAAAGTACTAGTATTTTCTTTCCCAAACTTTGATTAGCTGCAAAATTTAATTTTAACCAAAATTTGAGGTATGGCCGCTTAAGTACAATTTTTAGGACCACTGTCCATGTTTGGTAAGTTGGTACTTTCTCAAGCCATAGGCTCACAAGGCTTGAGAGATTAAAGATGATAAAAAGTTATTAAAAAAATTGTCAAAAAAGTTATAAAATTGCTAAAAAATTATAAAAAAGTTGAAAAAGTAAAATAAATACAGCAAAAAGCTGCAAAAGATTGTTGTTAACGGGCACCTTATGGTGCTCGTTAACACAACCCTTAGAAGAAATCTAGGTTAAGTGATCCTCGAGATAGGTTGGGGTTCTTTGTAAAGTTCTTAATCAAGATAAAAATAAAATCACATTTTTTAGCTATTATAGCTTAGGTTATTTAAATAAAATTAACCATTTAATTTTATTGATCAATACAACAATATGATTGAATTTAATTAAAGAATTTAAAACATATTATGTAAAAAATAATTACAAAATTTTATCCGCAAATTATGTGTCATTTGTTTTTAGGAAATACATATCTCCATGTTAAAATAAGAAAGAAAAAGAAGACAAAGATTGGAAGGACAAAAAGTAAAGATAGAAAGGAGTGGAGCTACAGTTTTGTCCTTTTTTAATGCTACCGAATATCGGAAATAACCAATGAATCACAATTTTTTCCTAGTTTGTAAAATATTATTAGGCTATTAAACTTCCTATTAAAATATAGAATAGTATTTTTCATGTTGGATTAGTGATACTAAATATAAATTTTATAATTTAATGTTTAAACTTTCAAATGTAAATAAAAAAATTATTAAATATATATTTTTTATGTGACATCAACCACATTCTTCATCATCAGTCATCATATTAGTTTTTATGCATTTTTAAATAAACTTTTTCTGAGAGGATATTTTTTAATAAACTTGATAGATGGTACTTTCTAACATTTTTTTTATTGAGATATATCTCTTTAGACCCGCTGCAGCCGTTGAGAGCATGTCTCTATATATAACTAGACCAAAGGTCTATGATTCCTTACTGTAGCTATGTGGGAGTACTTGTTTTTTTAGGACTTACGTACTTATATATATATTTTTTAAATTAGTGCTCTAATATTCTTCTGAATTAACACATCTCTAATTCTCTATCGCTTTTGACGTACTCCAAAAAAATTAAAAAAAAAAAAAAAAAGAGTTGCCCATCTTGTAATAACCACGGCAAAGCTCAAACCCATCTTATACGAAGATGTGTAATGTGTATACATTACATGTACACAAATCTTTGATCTATACCTAGCTACCAAAGGACACATAAATTCCAAAAGGACCGGTAAGAGCCATCAATACATATGTAACTGAAACCAAGAAAACTTAGGAGGAGGACCTAGAAAGAGAGAGAGAAAGCGAAGGGGGGTGGTGGAGTATGTTCCAAGACACAATGATTACATGGTCTTGGGGAAGCAGAAAAGGGTGGCGTGGAGATAGCGAAGAGTATGGAAGAACGTGGGGGCTTGACCGAGGTAGTAGAGGAAAGGTCCTAAAAGATGAAATAGAAAGAAAAAAAAACACACACACAAATAATCTAATACAAAAATAAATAAATAAATAAAGAAAGAAAAGGGTTAGCTAAGCCTTTTATCATGATGATACTCTCAGCCTTTTTGGTCTTTGGTCGGTCGACAATCTGTGTGTTGTGTGTTCACTCTGTTTCTGCTTGTGTTTCCCATCTCTCTTTCTCTCTCTAACTGCGCTTGTAGAGTGTAATTATACACTTTGAACCAATCACAAAGCAACATCCACATGTTGTTTTAGTTTAGAGTAATGTTCTTTTTTAATTCTATAGTTACATCATAATTATATCATATAATTTCATTCAACTATAAAGCTCTCATTAATTTGGAGTAGTGTTAGGTCACAATATCTATTGTAATGTGACTTAATTGTAATAATATCATTTTTGTATGAGTTTATTGTTGACATTATTTTTACCATGCATCAATTTATAATAAACTATGTTATTGGTTATTAAAAAAAAATAATGAAAAAATGTGATGTTAATTCGTGTAACATAGGTACAATTCTTTTTGGTAGAAATAAATTATATATAAGTTAAAAAGATACCCCACCCTGAAAGCTACAGGGATCCATGGATAGAGAGAATGCCGTAAGAAGAAAGGAAAGGAAAGGAGACTAGCAGTACTCAAACAGGCTCTATATATTAGAGTGGTGGGAGAGGGTGCAGAAGAGCAAAGAAAAAAACAAAGAAACCAAAAAGATACCAACAAAGCACAAAGGAAAAGGAAAGGCTTGGCTAAGGCAAAGGATAAAAAGGGTCATCACTCACTTACTCACTCACCCCCCACAAAGGCTTGTGGCAGGAAAAACCTACCCAAGTGAAAGAGATATCATCATCATATACCAGAAGAGAGCTAGATAGAGAGGACTCTCTGAAACACCAAGATCATCATCTTTCATCCATCAAGATATATCAAACAAGGTCTGTCTGTCTGTCTTATTTTCTTTTCAAGCATTTCTTCCTTTAGTAATAATACCCTTTTTCACTCTCTTATTCCTAGTGTGAACCAAAACCAACTTCCTTACCTTTTTTTTCTTTGAATTCTCTCTCTCTTATTCAGATCAGAAAGCAATACAAGTTCCAACTTGTTCCATATTTTTAGTTACATATATACATAGAGAGAAAGCTAGAGAGAAAGAGAGAGATGTGTGGAAAGAAAGAAGAAGATCAAGGAGAGTGTTCTCAAAGTGTCAATAATATTAACATACAAAGTTTCCAGGAACAGTTACTTCTTCAACAACACCAACAGATGCAACAACAACACCATCACCATCATCAACAACAGCAAAATAGTGACATATATGGAGGCGGAAGAGGATTGATTTTCCCTGAGCCAATCTTACAACCATGGTCTCTCCCTCCAGTCCATGCTTTCAACCAAGCTCACTTTGCCACAAACCCTGTCCGAGACCATGACCCATTTCTGGTCCCTCCACCACCATCATCGTATGCCAGTTTATTCAATAGAAGAGCTCCTTCTCTACAGTTTGCCTATGATGGTCCATCTTCAGATCATCTCAGAATCATATCTGACACCCTTGGACCTGTTGTTCAATCGGGTTCAGCTCCTTTTGGGCTTCAAGCTGAGTTGGGCAAACTCACTGCCCAAGAAATCATGGATGCTAAGGCTCTTGCTGCTTCTAAGAGTCATAGTGAAGCTGAGAGGAGGAGAAGAGAAAGAATCAACAACCATCTTGCTAAACTGCGTAGCTTATTGCCCAGCACCACCAAAGTAAGTACTTAAAAAAATAATCATCATAAATATATATACATATATATCAACACGCGTACAACATGTATTTTATATAGGTGTCATATACCTTTATACTTTTCTTGTACACTTTTTGTTTTGTATGTATCATAACAAACTTAATGAGCTTTTTCAATCGAAGATCTCTTTAGATTTTTCTAAGATTCTAGTTATTTTAGGTTGTGCCTTCAAAACCTACCATTAGATATGAGATAGTAAGATAGTGTAGGCACGTTTAGTCACATTTTTTTATTTTCTTTTCCTTTCTGTTAAATATGAACCTCTTTATTGTTGTGTTTCTTTTGGCTTATTCTTTTTCTGAGTCTTGTGGTAGTTCCGAGGAGAGGAAAAAAACGAAAAAAAAAAAGGGAATAAGCGTTAATGTCGCTAAGTTGATATGATAAAGAGGAACAATGGAGCAGTTGAAAAGCTTGCCATGGAAATTTCTTGCCGGATATCAGTCAAACCAAAGTTAGAGAATGAAAAGAAATAAAGACAGACAAACTAACATTATTGTCAGTCACACACACACACTGTAGACTATACTCTTCACACTATACATCGATCCATGCCTTACCTTCAAAAATGAAAAACCCCACCATTAAAATCCCACTACTACTTTCATTTCTCAACTAGAAAAAACCTCAAATCACATTCATATTTATGTATTGTTATTCCATTAGCAAAAAGATACTAACTTTGATTATTGGTTCATTGGTTATGTGATATAGACGGACAAAGCTTCATTATTAGCAGAAGTAATACAACACGTTAAAGAGCTAAAGCGCCAGACTTCTTTGATAGCAGAAACGAGTCCAGTACCCACTGAAGTAGACGAGCTAACCGTGGATACATCTGATGAGGATGGTAAGTTTGTGATCAAAGCCTCACTTTGCTGCGAGGATAGGTCTGATCTTTTGCCTGATCTCATCAAAACCTTGAAAGATTTACGTTTAAGAACTTTAAAAGCTGAGATTACAACACTTGGGGGCCGTGTAAAGAACGTTCTTTTCATTACTGGGGAAGAGGATTCAAGTAGTAGCGACGACCAAAACCAAAACCAGCAACAACAGCAACATTGTATAAGTTCAATTCAAGATGCGCTTAAAGCAGTGATGGAAAAGACTAATGGGGATGAGTCTTCTTCTGGGAATGTTAAGAGGCAAAGGACTAATGTGAATATCCTTGAACACAGGTCGATTTAATTTACTAAGACCTTACATGCACTTTCTTGTGATCTTTTTTCATCATTATCTTCTTCTTCTTCTTCTTCTTCTTCTTCTATCTTCTTTTTGTTTTGCTTGTGGGAGTGGGTTTTTGGTGTGTCTATTATTATGTATTTCCACCAATGAACAAATAGGTAATGATGGTATGTTTTGTGTACTTGCATCACTACAAAAAATAGGAAAAATGTGTTTTGGTGTATATGTGCGTATGAGTGAGAGAGAGAGAGAAAAAAAAGAGAGAGAAAGATGGGTTTGTGGTTTGGTGGGATTTCTCATTTTATTTTGTTTTGTTTTTGTTTGGTGGTTCAGAAACTGCACGTAGATGTGCTTAGTTTGTTAGATAAGGAAAAAACAGTGAGGGATCTTTTTCGTAGGGAGAGAAACCTTATTTTAAATCCTAACATAGAAAATATGGACTTCATGGGCTCTCTCTGATCCGATTTTAACTCAAACATGCAGTCTGTGGTTTTGTTTTGTTTGTTTCTAAAGTCTCTTTCTCTATCACACTCTTTCTCTCTCTCTCTCTCTCTCTCTTCAGAGTACTGGCCGAAGTATAATCATTCCTAAGAATGGTGACGATATAGTTCTCGTCATGTGCTTCGTCCCCACATGGCCACCACCAATCCATTGAGCTATATCCAACTCATAAGTACAACAAACTTCCATGCCACCCAGCTATGGTTTTTAATGGGATTCCACACACACACAAAAAAAAAAAAAGGAAAAAGAAAAAAGAAAAAAGCCCTAATGAGAGGCATGCACGTTTATAGGGAATGTACATTCCACATATTAATGTTGCTGTGTTCGACCTTTTGGCTTCAATGTACTCGATATATAGAATATAGTGTTCGATCTCTTTCTCTTTGTGGTCTATGACATAGCAGTATATGAAAAATTATTAGCTTACCATGCATTATTTATGCGAGATTTATATGGTAGATTAAACAAAATATGTATAATATTTTATATTTTTATGCAATGTGTATAATATTGTACATTTTTATATAAATGTTTACGATATTGTACATACTTGTATAATATAAATCTTATATAAGTAGTATAATATAAACTAATAATTATCATAGTATATATCAAACTTCTAAATTAATTGTTTGTTGCAATACGTGTTAGCATATCATGGAATGTCCTGCAATTCCTGTGTTTTCTGCTCAATTATCGAATCTATTTTTTCGTATGAATTTTTGCTGTACATATGAGGTAGCCTCTCTAGCTGCATGTCTTTTTTATTTTTGGACAGCCTTCATGCCAACATTGTGAAAATATGGTTAAGAAAAACCTGTGTAGGTGAAAATAGGTGGACAACCTGCATCTATACTG
The DNA here is from genome assembly GCF_040712315.1 of Castanea sativa. Taxonomy (NCBI): domain Eukaryota; kingdom Viridiplantae; phylum Streptophyta; class Magnoliopsida; order Fagales; family Fagaceae; genus Castanea; species Castanea sativa. Next base: position 55,670,933 of record NC_134020.1, read on the forward strand.
TACTTGGGGATTAGAGAAATATTGAGATAAGAGCTATGTTTTTTAAAGTAAAACTAAAAGAAATTGTGTGTGCTCACACACATTCATATATATATATATATATATATATATATATATATATGGGAGAAACCATGATAGAGTTATATCTTTTCATTTTGAAGCATATACAGATGCTGTCCTTACATGCAATGATGCAATTTTGTTGTAATTTAAATCATTTAATAGGTTAAGAGTATATCCCATATATGCAAAATTAATATACCATACGAGTACTAACAATGATATAGATCATTTCATTGATTTATAAATAACAGGATTATTATACATGATAAATGATCCATCCTATTAACTTTGATAGTGCCTCTCTCTCTCTCTCTCTCTCTCTCTCTCTCTCTCTCTCTCTCTCTCTCTCTCTCTCTCTCTCTCTCTCTCTCTCTCTCTCCATGCATGCACATAACTTAGTGTAACTTTTGTTAATGTTACAAAATTTGATAATTTTCCATTGATTGTATTTTTTTCATGAGAATCACTATTGAGTTAGATTGTTTTCTTATATAAATACTATAAAAATATTAAAATGATAAAAATTAAATAACAATCTTTAAAATGTTTAAATTTCAAATTTTTTAAACTTTGAAATTACACAGACATGATTTCGTAGATTGAATCATAAATGTATTCATTTGACACAAATTTTGGTATGTATATTAAGAATAAAGATAACATATCACCTAATGATTGGATTTTGAAAATACTAATTGATGTAATCTTAATAAAAAAGTTGCACAGAATGTTACTTAATTGATAAACTATATCATCTTCTTATAATACCTTCCATGCACACTAAATATCAAAATGAGCAAACAATTATCTAACGTTTGAAATGTTTAATTTCAGACTTTTTTTTAAAAAAAAAAACTTTAAAACTATACACAAAACATGAGTTAATGAATTTGATAATATATAATATTTTTTTAATATGGAATTCGACAATGTGTTAAAAACAAAAAGTTACATCAACTTGATTCTTCTTTTTGATATATAGGTGTATCAACCTAATTCTTAAATATATATCATTAGTTATATTTTGATAGATTCATGGGTTTTTTTTTAATTATTTTTTTAAAGTAATGCATAAAATAAGTTTATTGATTAAATAATAAAGAATGTATTTATATAGATAGATAGATAGATAGATAGAATAAATCATTCCAAGAATTTTCATGTTTCACGCATATAAAAAAGAACAATAATAAAGAATGTCTGATTAGGATAAAATTTTATGGTGGTAAGAATAATGTGAATTCAATGAAATTTTTTAAATATTAAATCAATAAAAAATTATTCAATAGTGTAAGATTAATAAATAATTACATTATTTGCAACTTGATGTTGTACCATGCATATAAAAAGGACAAACAATAGATTTTTTTTAATATATTTTCCTTGACATTATGTTCACATTTTTTTTATCAAATAATTTAAACTTATAAAATTTGAAATGTATGTATCTTTTGGAATTAATAATATATTAAAAAATGCAATGTTCACAACAAATCCAAAGTGATAAGTTGTTATTTGCTGTTATTAGTGGGTAAAAATATGATTTCAGTAATAGGTTCAAATTAAAACCGATAATAACTTATCACTTAAAATTTTTTATATAAATATTGCGAATGTAACGTTTTTCTAATACATTATGCATCCTAGTACATATATCTAAAAAGCGAAAGTATATTAATTAACTATGTGCATGTATAATTGTATATACATGGTTTCTTATTTAATATTGTAAGAGAATCGCAGTACATCATCAAAATTTTGGTGTTACAAAGCACAATTTCATAGAAGAAGAGTAGTTCTTTATTGTAAATTGTGACTAAGTTATTGTATCTCATATTCTCATCATGATTTTGAAATGCCTTGAATCCTACTATATATACCGTAGGCATTTTCTTATTCGATTTGGAAGTTTAGCATTCTTTCCCTTCACAGATTATTTTCTAAACAGTCCAATGGACCTCGAATAAGAAGTTTTACGATTGGTGCATCACTCGATCTCTCATTTTCTTAGAACTAAATCAAATCATTTCTTTCATGAGCCTTGTACATAAATGAGGATGGAGAAATAGTTAGAAAGGATTCCGATTTCAAACCCCAAAATGAATGACGCTCTGGGCCTGGTCCTTTCTTTTTGGTCTTTAGGCCATTTACAGGAAAACTTCTTATTCGGGCTTGGCTAATTAGAGGGCCACTGAAAAGCCCAAGGTTTATGTCCACTTTTTTTTTTTTTTTTGAGAAGAAGGTTATGTCCACTTACTGTAGAAGCATTATACTTTTGGGCTCTACTAGCCAAGCCACAACTGTGATGCCCATATTGATTGGAAATAGGGGTATTCGTGGTGCGGTGCGGTATGATTTTGGGCTATTTTTAGCACCGCACTTTGTGGTGCGGTTTAGCTAAAATCATAACTGCACCGCATTTTATTTTTGTGGTTACATGTGCAGTGCGGTGTGATGCGGTGCGGTTTAAAGTTTAGCCAAAACTATAACCGCACCGCACTTCATTTTTACAGTCACATATATGGTGCGGTGGATAAGATGCGGTTTGAATGATTTGAAATTGATATATTTTTCAAATTTGGGACTTTTTCTACCCAGCCCAAAACTAATTTTTCTCTTTGTTTTGGTCTAAGTTTTAAACTATTGAGCTAGTTTTTCTTTATTTTGGGTTGGTTTTCCTAATCAGCACTTGCTAGGGTTATCAAACTTTTTTTTTTTTTTTTGAAAACTAGGGTTGTTAAACTATTAATAATATATTTAATATAAAAAATAATTAAAAATATTAATTTATAGAGAGGGTGTAGTGCGGAGCGGTTTGTGCGGTTTTCTTATTGTAAAACTGCAAACTGCACTGCACCATGCGGTGTGGTGCACTATTACTTGCGGTGCGATACAGTTATGCCATTATGAGGGCGGTTTTGGTGCGATTTTTGCGGTTTTTGAGGTTTATGCGGTTTGGTGAACACCCCTAATTGGATATTATGTGTGCTGTGCCTATGAGGTGTGTTGCATACCGAGGTAATCTAAACTTTATTAGCAACTATAAAGAGCCTTAATTGTGACTAAATTAGTCATGTTGGAGTATGATGCAGATTCTTCTCGGGCCATTATAAATGTCATTGTAGCCAACCCAATAATTCCGTATAGGCTCAAAGATACCAGCCCACAAAGTAGGCCTTAACAATAATAATTTGGAAGCCCATATTGATTGAAAATTAATTATGTGTGCTGTGGGGTGTGTTGTATACTAGGATGATCTGAATTTTATTAACAACTATAAAGATGCTTAATTGTGACTAAACTAGTCATGCTAGAGTATAATGTAGATGTGACTAGTACTTTTTTCTCGGGTCATTATAAATGCCATTGTAGCCAACCTGATAATCCCGTGTAGGCTCAAAAATACTAACCCACAAAGTAGGCCTTAATAATAATAGTTTGGAAGCGAAAGCCAAATAGACACTAAAATTGTCCTAAATCCTTAGTCATCGCCCAATCTAAGCAAGCTAAATCTACTAACTCCTAGTTACAATCTCATCTTGCTATGTGATACAAAGTTGGAGAGGCATCATGCCGGTTAATTGGGGCTCAAAGTTACAAATCTCATCTTGCTATGTTAATCCTCTGGCTGTGCAGTAGTTTCTAGATACAGAGTAATTGGAGGGGCATCGTGCGAGGGTTCAAGGCATATACAATGGTTGGGCTATCATCACACAATTGTATATATCACGGCCATTTGGTCAAATGGGTTTATCCTTACATATCAAGGCCATTTGGTCAAGTGAGTTTATCTTTATCGCAAATGCTCTTTGTTGGCATAGGTCTGTCTTCTTAGTTCACCACATCAAAGCATCGTCATCAACAATCATTTGCATTTAGCACTTGAACAGAAGACTTTACATTCAAGAAATAATTAAGGCAATAACTGCTCTTGATAAATTGAAAATACAGCATTCTGAAGGTAGAATCCTTGTCATTCATTCATTAATTTAAAATCTTCGTCATACAACACCCATACACTATAATAATCCTGAAATCTCAGCTAGATCACTCAAACACAAGGAGCTTTAAGTGTAAAAGACTATAACCAAGCAGTAGATACATGTTGATCTATGTACATGCTTCATTGCCACTTTTAACAGGTGATGCTGAAAGCCAACTATAAAGAAAAAGCAGTTCTTTCGAATCTGAAACTTTCACCTAACAATTTCTTGCTGTCACTTAAGTTCTCCTGTTCCTATGCCAAGTAACAGCACTCTGAGACCATGATGAAGGCTTAAATTGCCCAGCCAGTAAGCTAGATGCAGCAGCTGCACTAATTTTCCTTCTCTTGGATTCTAACTCCAATCGTCTCTTATTGGACATGGAAGACCCAGATGGCCCAGAGAAAATAGAAGTCGCTTTGATCAATGCTCGCTTGTCCTTCCTATTTTTGTCAAATTTAGAAGAAAATTTCACATGAGCTGCACTAGAAGCATCTTCTTCAGATGGTGGAAGCAGTCGTATGCCAATGCCTTTTTTCCTTGAAGCAGCCTCTTCTTCAGCAACTCTTTTCTTTTGATTCTGAAAAAAAGAGAAAGTGAGGAACAACTTTACCTACTAGTAAAAGAACATGAAAATGAAGAGTTAATATGAGCTCAGTAACTTACTCTAAGTTGCGCCCGAAGAGCCTTGTTGAGGGCATAGTCATCTGAGTGCCTGGAATCAGATACTCGCTGGAGACGCACTAGCACTGGTTCAGCTTCTTTCTTCTTCTTCAAATCTCCTTCCTGGTGTTCAAGACGATAAAATGGATCGGCTAGTTTGCCTTTTTCTGGGAAAAGGAATAATAAGATGTTAGTGAAGAAAATAACAACACAAGAAGTAAGGGGTTAGCCTTCCCATGAACAATAAGAGCCCATGTTTTTACATTAGTATGTTAGAGGTCTACCATGGAAACATACTTATATGATGGATTCTATTCCCATCTGACATAACCCAACCCACCCCCCCCCACCCACAAAAAAAAGGGTCAGTCCAAACCAACCTTCATCTGCAGGGAGTGCAAAAGTCTCTGCGTCTTCAATGTCATAATCCTCAGTCTTTCGTTGGGCTCCACTGATGATCACATACTCACAATTTTTTGGATCTGTCTGAATAACAATTTCATGTCTGCAGCATGCAGACTTCATTGTAAAGCTCCATATCTGAAAGAAGCAAGCAGACCTTCACTGTCAATTGAAAATACTGTGGAGAGAGCAACCAAAAATTTAGATAAGCTAAAATTAACTATTTTATGAACTCTCACAATGACCAGAGAAGTAGTGAAACTAAATTTCAACCAAAAATAAACTCTCACATTTGAGAGCATATTAACAAAATATGTCAGAAAGTGATTGTGTGGCCATTTGTGTGCATTCATCTTCCAAATAAAACACATCATTGAACATAATCCTTAATGCATTCATAGTCCTTTGAATCCTACATTAAACAGTCAGAAGCGTCACAGAACATACCTTTGTAGAATAATAATTTCCCACTTGCTTTTTCTCCGCATTGAACCTAACACCCTTTGCAATCATAGAATTGCATCCACCACACCATATATTATAAGGCATCTCAAACCTGAAAGGTAGGCAATAAATATTTAGGAGTTGGCTAAGAAAAGAAGAAGAAAAATTGTCTCTACAAAAACAGAGCCCCTGGTTTAATACAGAAAGAGTTAAGCCTAGAAAAAATGACAGAGAAGGTGGTGGCAAGCTAAACACTAGTTGCCAAGCACCATCTAATACAGAAAGGCAGGCAAAGAGAAGAGAGTGGCAAGCAAACTCTAGTTGCCAACCACTAGTGTATAGTGTGTTAATTCCCTAAGCCCCTGGGAACTCTCCTTTTCCCATCATCAGACAAATTTAGAAATTAGAAGTCACTAGACTATAATCTATCAAATTCCAACATAAGCTTTTGATAAAAAGTCAAGCTATCAAAAATTTAAGAGAATGAGCGTAATAAATTACCTTATAATCAGTATGCCTTGGTCTATTTTTCTTGCCCTCTCTCTCAGAGCATGTTGACCATGAAACTTGTTCAAAGAACCCTAAAAAGAATAATGTGAACATGTTAGAGCAACGATGCATCATCATAAGCTATTTCAACAATGTAATAGAGCAACTACTAATGAAGTGTACCTGATTTGGGCTCCATTCTGGAGGATAGTAAAAGTTATCTGCCCTAGCAGCTGCAAGTGAAGACTGCAAAAATCCAGACAAAGCAAGTTTAGCACATTCAATAAATTTATAGGGAGACACTTGAGAAATTATATGTATATATATATATATATATGAAAGGAAAATACCACAATTCAAGGAACAACTATGAAGATTACAGTTCAAAATTATACATCAATTATCACATTTCAGAGTTTTGCTCAAAAGCAACACTGATCAATAAATGATATGACGTAAACCTTCAAGCATAAACAAACAAAAGGAACCATAACTTTGAGAAGTTCAACACTAGATTGAGGACTCAACAAAAATCATATGGACCAAGTTGTGGCAAAACAGAAGCTGTGGAGCCCAGAATGGAATAGAGGGTGAGGTCATGGGTTCAGGATCCATCAAATGAGAGTAACTCAACAATAATTAAAGAAATCTATCCATTCTATTGCACATATAAAAACTATAAGGAAATTGTAAGTTCCCTATGAAGCTTTGCATGGACAATTGTGACAAACATAGGCACTAACATAAATATCAAACATTTCCATTTATTCCAGTGTAAGTGTAACCTTAGCTGCCGTCAATTTAATGATGCAAAAAATTATCGGTTAATAAGATTTGATCTGGCCAATGAAAGAATGCAACGCTGATCGTATATTTCTCCAAAAGGACCAAAACCATTATGCACCTCAAGTAAACTCCTATCTCTAACTGACCTATTTCAAAAGATGAATCTCAAAAGGCTACAGAATATGACCCAGGTCGATATAATATTCTACAGATTTTTTTTTTTTAATAAAATTTTTGGTTAGTTAAACACACGCCCAATGGTGAACCCACGACCTCACCCTCTCATCATTATCGGTAGAGAATGTGCCAGTTGAGCTATATAGCTCATTGACAGATATGATAATCAACATAATATTACCCAGACAAAACTTCAAACACCACTCATATGGTTCAAGCACCACAGTTGTCTCAATTGCACACCAAATCAATCTTTTAAAGAAAATTGCATAATTGCAGGATGATGTTCAACTATGATTCACAAATGAAAACAATCCTGCTTTTGACACATTTTAATTAATCCCAAAAACACACACTCCAGTAATATTAACGGATCAAAAGCATTACCACACTAGAATCAACCCATGTGAAAAAGAGTGCATTCATATTTTACAAATAATTACAATACAGCCCTAGCTAACTCTAAGACATAATTCTAGTGTAACAAAGACAACCCAAAAAAGAACAGCCAAAACCAATCATCTTCAATAGCAAGTAAACAAACTTCAAGTTACAACTACAAAAGTGATTAATTTCTCTAATTAAAACCCCTTCCCCAATGTGTTGGGCTCTAATTAATCCAGATTATACCAGCTAATTCTTATTGTATTCTATCAAAACCATCTAATTTCTACTTATCAAAAAAAAAAAAAAATCTAATTTCTCAAACTTAAGTTTAAATGTAACAATGAAAATAACCCAAATTTTAAATTAAAAAAAAAAATCCAAAACCAATCATATACAATACCAAGTAATCAAATTCAAATTACAACTACGTAAGCGATTAATTTCCCAAATCAAAACCCCATTCCCTAATTTCAGACTCTAATTAATCCAAATCACCAGCTAACCCTAATTATCTTTCATCAAAACCATCAAATCGTGAATTGCAAAAGAAAAACCCCAAAATCAACCAAATGAGTTAAAACCCACAAATTCATAAACAATTAATTGTGTAAAAATCATAAAAAGATTAAATTTTTGCGTACCATATTTGCTTCTCCTTCTTCTTCGTCAAATTAGGGTTCTGAGATTTTCTCCGTGTCAGAATTGTGAATCGAAATTGGTTCGGAAAGAGAGAGATTCGTGGTTTTTATTTGGGTATGTGAAAACGGTGTCGGTTTGGTTTGTGTTAAATTTGCTGGGCCTACCTTCTGGAACATGGGCCACAGTCTTATTATATTGTTTTGTAGTGGAGTCCATTAAGGCTTTGGGGTAATGATTATTGGGTGCCCAACCCATCTATTGTAAAGGTCCAATCTGTTGGCCTTTGGGGAAGGCTATCATGAGGCCTTTTTTTTGTGGCTCTAAAGAGACTATCATGAGGTGATTAGAATTTAAAAGGTGCCCTATTTCATGTTTAACCTATAATTTTGAAATGTAATATGGTGTCACGTCAATTAAAATATCATCACATTAAGTGATAGATGATAAGCTCTGTTAACTAATCTTAAGAAACGGGACATTAGGTTTCTATTTCTTTTTCTTTTTCTTCTGTATAATTTAATTGTTACCAAAAAGTGAGAAGAGAAAGATTTGAATCGTGATTCTCCTTATAAAAAAAGAGATCATTATGGTAAAGCTCTTTGAAAATTAACTCTTTATGGTAAAAATGGTCTCAACAAGCTTTAAAGTAAATGGAGACAGTCATTATTCATGATGAGGACCTTTCACCTTCATATTATAAGTTTTCAGTTTTTTGTGTTTTTTTCGTTTTCCTTTATTTATTTCCATATGTGTGTGTGTGTGTGTGTGTGTGTATGTGTTTTGCTAGCAAGGTAAAAAGTCTCCCTCCCAGTAAGCATGCTAAATCATATTGTACAAATCAATTTATCTTGTTAATTATACATATAATTGTAGTATTATTGGCATAACTTTAGAATATAGTAGCAACAATTCAATGAAATCAAATCAAAGTATCAAATTTTTAATTAGCACATATAAACCATTCCTAAAGTATATTTGACATTAACAATTTTTTTTAAAAAAAATTTAGTTTATTTGTTAATGTACAAAATTTTAAAACATTTTTTGTTTTTTTAATATATAAACAAGATAGAATTTCTACTCTAGCCTAATCTAAGTGTATATGTGTGTGAAGCTCCCTCTTGGAGACTTGAACCCCAGCCCTTGCCCCCCACACCCCACAAGCATTTTTACTTACAGAGTGACCAACATTAATAAGCAAGCAAAAAAATGAATAGTTTTGTTTTCCTCTGATCCCAATCAACAAAAAGCTTCTTCCAAACCTTCTTTTAAGAATGAGAGTTTTCTGGAAGTCATATCCCATTGTCATATGCAGGCATGTGCCATATCATATTATTGGGAGAGCTTGATGAATATCATAGAAAAGTAGTTCTAATTAGCCCTTACATTGATATATGTAAAATTTAATTTTCTCGCTAATTAATTAATTGAATTGGCATGTATTTTCTCATATTTTGTTTTGTGGTCTCTTGGAAGTTGGAACATGTATGTGTTATGAAAGCAAGCTAAGATTACTATTGAGCTCCAAATCACTTATTCGCAATTAGCAATTTAGCATATAGTTAAAATCAACCACAAGTTGGTATTGCCAAGCATGGTTTAGATTGATTATTAGTTGCTATAATGTTTTTCTTTTCACCTTTAGTAAACAAACTAGTTTAGTATCATCATTTCAAATCGAAATGATGTCCTTTTCTTCTCTCTTTTTTATTTTATTTTTAAGACATCATGGTTCATCTTCACTTTTGCAAACAGTTTATATATTACTTTGCCCCTCACTTTTCCCATACAGTTCATAGATTGCTTTCTCCATAGAATCTGTGCCCTCTTCTTCTCTCTCTTTTATTTTTATTTATTTTTTTAATTTTTAAGGCATTATGGTTCATCTTCATTTTTGCAAACAGTTCATATATTACTTTGTCCCTCACTTTTTCCATACAGTTCATAGATCACTTTCTCCATAGAAAATGTGCACTCTTCTACTCTCTCTCTCTCTCTCTTTTTAGGGCATTATGGTTCATCTTCACTTTTGCAAACAGTTCATATATTGCTTTGTTACTCACTTTTCCAATACAGTTCATAGATTGCTTTCTCCATAGAAAATGTGGATTGCATATTCCCCACCCTTTATTTAGTTGCAATTCACTCAAACAGGTATGGAGCTTTCCTTGCACCCAATCTTGCACCTGTAGAGAGAGAGAGAGAGAGAGGGGGGGGGGGGGGTTAAAAGTATATATATTCTATCTAAGTATCAAAGATATTCAAGAAATTAATAATAAGCACAATCATGCATAATTCAAGGTTTGACAAATGATTTTATGACCCTATTTTATTCCTTTGTTTCTAAGGAACTCTCATTGGGAAAGGCTCTCTCTTCTCTGTCTTCTCTCTCTTCTCTCTCTCTCTCAATAAATAAGCATAAAAAGGTACTCTCATCTCATGTCTCACATGAATCGCTAAAACACACATATTTCAACCATCTCCTACATTTCTTTTGCTACTTCATCAGATTCAAGCTGTCAAACTATACCTAAATTCTCCATCTACTTAACCTTAATTTCCTTTGAGTTTCTTCCTCATTTCATTGCTCCATGCTTCCTCTTCTAGCCCTTCTTCTCCTCCTCCTTTTCCACCATGGCCTTGAAACTATCTCAAATGATGTTCATTGCTCTTTGGCTCTCTCTCCTCGTCTTGTTGTTTCATCAATTATTTGATTTCAAGTCCAAGAATATCAATACCAAACAAATCACCACCATAACCTATTCCACAGTACTCTCAAATCACCCTTTGATCACCAGAAAAGTCCTAGCCAGCAGATTTGACTTCACACCATTTGTAAAACATCATCAACAACAACAACAACAACAACAACAAGACCACATGAAACGTTCACAGAACATGCATGTGAAGCCAGACCCAGATGGAAGTGAGATTGATCCACGATATGGTGTCGAAAAGCGCCGTGTACCCACCGGTCCGAACCCATTGCACCATTGATCGATCAAGATTTCATCACAGGTGAATATATATGTAAAGAGAGAAAAGAAATGGCTAGATAGCTGGCTAGTGGGGAAGCTCTCATTACGTGAATGATGTTTTCAAATCTCCCTCTCTCTTCTCTTTCTTTCTCTCTCTTTTATTTTTTTTATTATCAAGATCACATAATTCAGATTATGATGAGGTTCATGGTTTATTATTTTTGAGAGTTTGAGTTTGTACATGTATTAAGGATATTGTTATCATCATAACAAGGAAATTAATATACTACAATTTTAGCTAGGTTGATACTTTACAGTTTTATAGTGTACGATTATCTTTATAATGCTTAATTTTGATCAACATAGTACTAATTGGTAATTATGATGATTTCGGTGAATTTTATGTCTTAAATTTGATTTTCAAAGAAACATGAGTAGCTGTGACGGCACGGCACATCCCCGAAAGAAGATTTTTCAGCTGCACCATAATAATGATATTTATTAATGAGGTTGGTTAGTGTAAAAGCTTTGCTTTCTTTGAAAATTAATTAAAGCTATAGCATATGGTTCAGAACACGTGATGGGTTTGGTGGCACGTGAGACCTTTTTTTCATTGCACTGACCCATTTATAATAAGAACCTTGCAAACATTGTTGTCTTTGTGGGTTTTCTTTTTCACAAGAACAAGCATTACAAGTCCCTTTTTTTTTTCTTTTTTCTTTTTTATAAATTGATCTCAAAAGCACCTCAAGATATGTACTTTTACTCAGTCGGCATGATTATCAGTTGTATAAAATTATAAATACATCCGTAAGATAGTGGCAAAATATTGATGAATCATAAATACTATTCAGGAATGAGAATGTCTATTTTATTTGTTGATTGCAATAGAGTAGGTTTTGGAAATTGTAATAATCTCAAGATTCTCAACTGTTGGATGTGCGTTAACTATCATTGTTTAAGAGACTGCTACTGTTTTTTCATTGTTTTTTTTACTTGTTTCTGATATTTCCATGTTGTAATTATAGTTTCATGGGTCTTGTTCAAGGACACCTTATTACATTTACACCCCACTTGACAAACACTAATTTATGTATAAAGTGAGATTTAATGTGCATTTGGTTTAGTTTTTTGAGAGCTTATTTTTAGTTTTTTTTTTTTTTTTTGTATAGATTTTAAAATTTTAGATATGATTAAACACTTGAACAAAAAGATTAAAAAGTAAAAACTAATCCAACTATGTTTAGATCGAGTTCAGAGATATTGATTATACAAAGTGTAAAAAGGTACATGGACTTCTTTTTGATTGTTTATGAATCTTCTTGGCACCTAAGAGTAGCCTATAAAAAAGATACAAGAATATATGACTTCTTTTTAAGTGTTTATGGAACTTCTTGGAACCTAAGAGTAGCCTATAAAAGAGATAGAAGAAGAAGGTAGAGCCATTTTTTGAATATGTATAAATATATATATATATATATATATATATATATATATATATATCATATTCCTTTTTATTTCACAGCACATAATTTTCTTCCTCTGGGCTAGCAATAGATGGAATTCAAAAAAAAAAAAAAAAAAAATCCCTTTGTTGTGATAAAAGTTAATCACTTTGTTATATGGTAGTTGACTTTGAGAATTTTTTTTTTTTTGAGTGGTGCCTTGTAGTTGTAGATAGATTGAGTGCCAGAAAAAAAAAAAAAAAAAAAAAAAATTGATAGCTAAATTTTCTAGATCTTACTTCTTAGTGGGTAGTTGTAATTGTAAATGTCAAATGGTGCTCCGAGATGGTGAGGGACCCTGTATCCATCAACCCTGAGGAGGCAGTTATACCAAAACCGACATAAGGTTTAGAAGGGCTATTCAAGCCTTATCTACATACGTTGGGACAGCCCATAAATTGAAAGGATACAAATGTGACCTCAATTAAACTTAACGCATTCAGCTCTTTTCAAGCCAAAATTTGAGCTTCCAAAACATTCCAGTTAAAACCTAAATATAATATGATATAAAATATAACAACGTAATTCAAAAGTTTAAGTTTATTGGTTTGCACCCAATTTTGTCAAATTAATTCAACTTTTTAATTTTAATTTATTTTTTATGGTGGGTGTTAGTTAACTTAGGTAAAGTTTCTTGTAAAGATCTCAGGTTTGATTTCCACTTACATCAAAAATCGATTGATATTTTAATCTTGATGACTCCAATTGAGATTTTAATACAACATATACAGACATCACTTAATCCAAAATTTTTGCTAGGTTTTATATTGGAGAATTCCATGTTAATGAAATATTTTGTTAATTGAAGTGTCCAAAATTAGTTTGCGGAAAAGCAGCTCAAAGAAAACATTTTGTCCAAGTTTTGACTACCACTCGTTCGAGGCTTTATCAATCAAGATTTAGGATTCGATAGACATTTATCACCGCACATTCTTGGTGTGATGGTCACTCCACATGTATAAGTGCTTGTGGGGTGTGGGGTGTGAAGGGTAAGAGCCAGGATTCAAGTCTCCAGAAGGGAGCTTCACACACATATACACTTAAACTAGACTAGAATATAATTTTTATTTTATATATATATATATAAAGGATTCAATAGACATTTAATCGATGCTCGATTAATAATTGCAGACTCTAACGTGTTTTAAATTTTGAAGTCACTCCCTTGGTTTTTTTTTTTTAACATTACTTGAGTCACATATTAAAGGCACGTATAATCTCAACTTTGTAAGGCTACTAGACGTAGAACTTATTTATCATATAAAGAAAAAAAAATTTAAGCCTCAATATTTCCAACTTATGAGCACAAAGATCATATTTTTTTTGATCAGTAGTTTGCAATCATCTTGTGATCAATCAAGCTGAAACCACAGAGCCATCAATCCTAGTGTATCATTGCTGTATTAAACCTTCAAGGAGGGTATAGTAACACAAGCGTCCTTATTAAACACTTCTTCATAAGATCTTTCCAAATTCTTTTTGAAAACCCACACTCTGAAGAAGAGGGGCCCGGGTTCCTGCTTTCTATGCATTGCACACAAAAGTAAGTCACCCTTTTATACCCAGAATTTCAATTCCATTCTTTTTCTTTATCTCCAATTCTTTGTCTTTTGGAAGTATATAAGGATTCTTTAGATTGTCTCTTTGGTAGGGTACATGACCTACTGCATCAAAACTAGGGGTGACTATTTGTGTTAACGGATGGTTTTATTGTTGAGTTGAGGTGGTGGTATTTGACAATAAAATCAAACCTAACCTAGCACATTTAAATATGTGTCAAAACCATTAGTGCAAATATATATATATATATATATATATATATATATATATATATATATATATATATTTGTCAAAACCTTTCAACCTTAAACATACTCATTTATTAATTAAGTTAACATGACACTATCTATATAACACGCTTAATAAATCATATTAATATGTTATTGACCCACCCATTAGTCATGTCAAAGTGAGTTGATCTAATTTTAAACGAACCTATAAAAACTTGTATCGTGTTTTTTGTCGTATTCATGTTAAAAAGATAATGATCATATTTTCGTATAGCGTCTAATGGGTGTGCAACTAAATTAAAAAGATAATGATCAGATTTTCGTCTAACCAATCAGTAAGCCCTTTTGTGTACGATACTATAGAGGAAAATTATAAGGGGAATAAAATAGCCTTTTCCTCCACTGCCTCGGACACCATCATAGATCTTGTAATAAGCACAAAATGTCTCTTTAAATTATCCCTTGGTAATCCCAGTTTCTTGTTTAAGTCAATATCATGGTTATTGGAAAGAGATGTCACACATATTAACTTCATTGAGGTGAGCCACACCCAAATCAAAGACATCAATTTGGAATCGACCAATAGCTTAATTCCAAAATTTTAAGACATATTGCAAGCATTTCTTCAAGGCACTAACCGCACTAAAGTGCCCAAAAGGTAAAATTAATAATTCACACAATGTGTTTTGCTTTGCAACTTGATCATGATATTGATCCCCATATATAGATAAAAGAGACAAGACCTCCTTACTTGCACTGACAATGCAATATGTGACATATATATGTGGCTAGCACACTTAATGCTCGTGCCCTTGCTACGCATCCTCCTTGTACGATTTACTCCATTCCAACTACAATATATTGTGACCCTCCAACTTAGCAATGCACTTAGGGTGGTTCACTGCATATAGTACAACATATATAATCTCTTGGATCTAATTATAAGGTTATGAATTGAAAGCAGTGCAACCCATGGGACATAAGGTTATGAGAGAAGATAAGTCTTTTTCACATCTATATCTTCAAGGGATTTGCCGACCTGATTAGTTTTTGCCAAGGTGACACATGTTTTATGAAAGCAATGTTTAGGGAATATTATCAGTAGCCAACATCAACGTAGTTGTTCTTCAAACTTAAATATAGGTAAACGTTTTAATCAGATTGTTATCAATTCTGAGAGAGAATTAAGGTATCATTTAACTGTATCTTATAAATGGATAAATAGGATGATGGGGCACCTAACAAAAAGGTATTCGAGACCATAATTGGAAAATATAGGACATTTGATGCAAATCAAGACAGGATGATAGCATCTTAAAGAAAAAGAGATAAACATAAAATAAAAGGAAAAAAATAGTAAAGGTGATAGCATGTTATTTGAGGTGTGTAATAAGAATGATGAAAATCTTGGGAAATTCAAACTACTTATAATTTGCTTGAGCTTGACGGCAAACTTTTTAACATATTGGGACGTGTTCAGTACGATATTCTACTATATAATAAGTCATCATCTTTGAGTGACATAAATGGGTTATTTTTCTTCTTTTTCTTCCTTCTGTTTTTTTAATCCCTTTTGGCAAGCTAAACTTTGAATGTGGAAAATTATGCTTCACTTTGCAAATGCTACAAGACAAAAAGAAATCTTATAATTAGTTTTAACAATGTCAAAAACTACTAATCATATATATGTGTCTTGTTGGATTAAAATTAAAATAGGAATGAAGATTTTCTAAATAGTTAGCTAGATATCATTTCTCTAGCTAGAAGTGACTAGAACTACCAATGATAATAAGTGAAAATTTTTTTTTACAAATTGGATCACGGGGGTTATAATTACAAGAAGAATTTCTAAGCCTTGCTTATTATACTTGCTATTATTTGAGCTCTTGCCTTAATCAACATGTGATGTGTACTAGAATATGCTTACGCATTTGACCTTGGAAATTAGTGGTGTAGTGGGCACAATGGAATTAATTGACTTAAACTTTTTTATTTTGGCTGTGCTGTTCAATCTTAATAATAATACTTTCATTGACTTAATTCTACCAACAAGATGATCAACAAGTCTCGGTTCTCTTTCATAAATTCAAGCTTAAAAAAATGGTGGAATTAGTCTTGATTTTCGGTACGCCCAATAGAGATAATAAATACCCAAGTTGCAACTCACAAATCAGTTAACATAAAAGATAAAACCTTAAACTAACCCTAATTAATTAATTGAAGAAAAAAAAGTAACATTACATAATAATAATGTTGATGATAATTTTAAATAATAGTGAACTACCATTTATTAAAACAAAAAACTGTGACTTACCCAAGAGCTTCGTTCTTGGCTTTGTAAACCTCACATTCTTGGCATTGACCACAAGAACCTCTTAGAATACTGCAAACGAGGAAAATGTGTTAGGAACTACGTTTGTTTTCATGCGTAATATGTGAGACTTATCTTTGTAATTGTCTCTGTTATATGAGATTTATATTCAGTATTTATTATTACATGAAGTTTAATATACTTTCTATGTTGATCTAGCTAGCATGCATATGCATATATACCGAGAAGACGTTTGTCATTGCTATCGCAACAATCGTCTTATAATGAACCAAAGAAAGAAAAGATTTATCGAAAGTGACTTCTTGAAATATTGCGACAAATAAATAATTAAGTTTAATATGTCTGTGATGGTACACTAATTAATAAGATAATAGAGAAAATACAGAAGTGTATAGCTACAAGGTCAACATCAACACATCTTAGGAAAATTAGTTACTTATTATAGTCTCACATTAGATAAAACCACAAGAGTGAATGGTTAATAGTACATAATTTAGTCCAAATCTGTAGGCTTCAACTTCTGGGTCAAGTGTTATATTGTTATTCTTATATATTATATTGACTTCTAGAAGAAGAAGAAGAAGAAAAAGAAGACTCGTTTGTAAGTGTGTTAGTGAGACCCAAAAAGTAAAACAAGGAAAACGCTCGTATCAACTCGAACCATGATTAGACCTACTCGTTTTAGTATATGTATTTATTATATGTTTTATCAATTACAACACATTAATTGTTTTCTCTATTTTAGTTTTTTAATTTTATATTTTATTATACTAATTCAATATTGAATTTTTTTTGGGGTTAATTTATGCTTCTCTCTGCATTGTGTTCTTATTAAAAGAAATAGATATTCACATTGACAACTGTATTATATTAAATAAATATAATCCGGTTATGAATAAATGTATTTATTTCTCTTTATTTTGTGTGGATGATTTTGCCATTGTACAGCGATTCAATTTCAATTTTTCGAATCAAGTTACACAATGTATCCTAAAATTTAAAGTTAAAATTGCAAATGTACCCCATATAGAATGAAGCTACAACTAACCTAAACAAATACAATACTATTTTTTTTTTTTTGTACTTTTTTTTGTTAGGCTAAAAACATCGAAGGCACAAAGAAGATGTCAAAAGTCTTTCCTTCCTAGCTATTACCTTCCACCAAAAAAAACTATAATTAGAATAAAACGGAACCACCTATATATACAACATTACAAGAATGCTCATTCTTGAAGCGTTCAAACTTTGAAGTTCATCCACTAACAACAAAAATTTCATTCATATCATCTTCATCATTTTCTTCAAACAAACACGTTCCATCGCATCAAATGGTACGTCTAATTCCTCAACATAGGAAGAC
This sequence comes from Castanea sativa, assembly GCF_040712315.1. Taxonomy (NCBI): domain Eukaryota; kingdom Viridiplantae; phylum Streptophyta; class Magnoliopsida; order Fagales; family Fagaceae; genus Castanea; species Castanea sativa. The sequence goes on from NC_134020.1 coordinate 55,688,931, forward strand.
CAATTTGGGTCATTGCCATTAACAATTGGCTTGTTCTTCTCGGTTATGGCTCTTGTAGCTTTATGTGCCAAGCATTCGCATCGTGCTCAAAAAGATTACGAAGATGACGATGAAAGTAATGACTCATTTATGCCTAAGAAGTCGTCACCACCCTTGAAGTCACCATCCATGAAGCTCGTGAAATCAATTAGCAACAAGGCAAATCAATTGAAGTCACCACCCTTGAAGTCACCATTGTTGTCACCCAAGAAATTCGTGACAAGTATTAGTAACAAGGCAAATACATTCATGTACAAGAAAAAAGGTGGTGGCCATGATTTTAGAGATGATGAAGGTGAAGGTGAAGGTGGGTTGTGGCAGAAATCAATCTTGATGGGCGATAAATGCCAGCCACCGGCGTTTTCAGGGGTCATTCATTATGATAGTTTTGGAAATATGCTTTCGGAGCCACCACCAAGGTCACCTAGGACCGATCCCTTTCAAACTGTGTTTATGCCGGAGATTAAAAATGCAAACTAGTGGGAGTGACACTTACATATATACATATTGAACACCATTACTCTCTTGTACAAATTGCAATGGCAGTGGATATTGAATTTATCTTTTATCATGCTAAATTATGTTGAACTTGGTCCTTCTTTGTTATGAATTTTTATGAATTTGAGATAGAAGGAAACATTCTTCTATTAATTCTTCTTCATTTTCTTTTCCTTGCTCTTCACAATATTTAGAGGGAATAAGCACGTCTTGGTTGTGATTAATTTGCTAATTAAACAATTTTGAGCCACATGGTGCTTGAAGCAAAAATCTATTTCTATTGTGCTAGGTACAACTTTAGCTAATATATAACACGCAATGGAATATTGCACGAATTGGTTAATAAGTTTGACAAATTTTCAAGATGCTCATGATTAAAATATAAAAAAAATTTACAATCTGTTTTTCATTTTTGTTTATCCTTGTACAGTAGTGTGGTGACTTCCACTAATTAATATTAGTATATAGTCCAAGCTAGACTTGCTAAGCTTAAGTTTTTAAACTCAACTTAAGCTTGTTCGTATGGGTTAATTACCTAAGGACAGAATTCGAAGAGGAGGACAACTTGATCACTGTCTCACTCAGTGTATAAGTGGGAAGGATGTATAATACGAAGCCCCTAACATTCAAAATCACCATTTTCTTTGGTCACAACCAAGAGTGCCACTACTTGGGCTGAGACAAAAGTTGTTAGATATATACATGTGAGTAAAGTTCCATATTAAATAATGATAAGAAGAATAAGTAGTTATTATAACATAATCGAGCTCCTATCCATTGCCTTAAGCATTTTGGGTTAAATATGTCTCTATATGTCATATTAACTACTTAATGAATCTCCCTAATGTGTTATCTCTCCAATAAGTGGTATCAGAGTTTGTTTGATTTAGTTGGTGGTTTCTTGTGTGAATTAAAATGGATGAATTTGCTTTGATTAAAGTGGAGTGATGCCAAGAGGAAATAAGACTACTTCATTAAGGTGGAGCTATCTCAAGAGGGAAAGAAGACTACTTGATGGAATTTGAGTCAAAGCAGAGATTGTTGGGAAATTGCATCAAATTCCAATTTTGACTTGGAAAGCTAAGTTGATTTTCTAGTAGGAGAAAGAAATATTAGTTTGGTTATTTTTGGGTTTTCTTGGTGTGGAAGAAATTTTATAAATAGAAAATACTACAAAAGAATTTGATAGTTTTGGACCAATGGTCCTCCCTATGGAGACAAGGAAAATAGAGCGTAAAATCAGGAGAGAAAAAATGGATTTTTTCTTGGGAGGTAGCTTAATGAGAGAGACAATAAAGTTTAGGTTTTGCTGACAACTTATTTTTAAAGCGCACAAATTAAGGAGAATATGTGAGGCTTTGGCAAATGGCCCGACCTTGAGTATTAAAAGTTCTAGATTGCTCATTTAATTTAATTTCAAATGTAAATCGAGCTTAAGCTCTTCATCAAACTAAATTAAATGTTCAAGGTTAGTTCATTTTCTTGTTGAACAATCTTGAGCTTGTTCATAAGATACTTAATTAACTTATTCTTTTTTCCTTATATGTAAACACTACAACTAAAATATTTCATAGGGATTGCAATTTTTCCCCACTCCGCTTAACCCACCCCTCCCCGCTTTGCCCCGCACGGGTTTTCCCCGCCCCGCAAAAGTGGTAGGGTGGGGATGAGGCAAGATTTTAGCCCCATACCACAGGGCGGGACAGGGATGAGTTTAAACTTTTTAGACCCACCTCGCCCTGCCCCTTCCCATCCCTACCCCGCCCCGCCCCGCGTTGTTAAGTGTTATAATTGTAAATTTTTTATATCCTAAAACTCTACTATATTAAACAAACATATCAATATTAGCTTATTTTATTCTACCCAATATGGTTCTCTACCTTTATTTTGTTATGTGTTATACTATGAGATTTTTTTTTTTTAAAATTTTTTATTGATGATTGTCTTGTTATACAATTAGATATATTATTCAATTTTTTCTAAAAATTGATTTGATTTGATAGGATAAATTTAGTTGTAATTTCAACTATATTCTTATTAATGAAATAAGTTTCATTAAAAAAAATTATACTAGTTGTAGGAAAAATTAACAAAAAGTAGAGTTTTACGGGATGGGACAGGGCTTTGCGGGACTCTAAGGGGCAGGGATCGGGTGAGAAAGTTTTCTCCATCATGCTGGACGGGGCGGGAATGGGGCAAGAAAAAACCTTGCAGGGCTGGGACGAAGACCACATCCTTCGGCCCCGCCCCGCCCCATTGCCATCCCTAATATTTCACCCCTTAACAAATCTATACTAATAATTAATGACTAATTTTAGTTAAAATTGCCTCATTTGATTTAATTAGATAGAATGATTTTCTTTCATGAAGATATAAAAATAGAATAGATTAAAGATACTTTAAATTTTACTACACAACATTTTCAAGCTCATTAGACAGTACATGTGATTGGTAGATTTTAAAATAATAAAAATTAATATATAAAATACTTTTTTTTTTTTGTAATTAGTGATATATCAGTTTATAAAAATTACCTAGTAAAATTTATAGTGTCTTTAGCATCACGCCATAAAAACTAGTTTCACCAACATTTTATTGATGAAAATTATATTATTATCAATAAATGAGTAATATGATATTTATGAACCCATCCATGGGCTTGACATAGCAAAAAAGAAGAGACCTACCACGGAGGCCCATGGGCCATGGAGAAAGTTGGGTTGTCTTTCTAACAGAGAAAAGAAGTGCAAGAAGTACCACTCAACGGTCCCTCTTTGTTGTTTTTTCCAAAAATAGATTCAGTGATTCACAACGTTGTTTTTTGTTGCAAGCCAACAACCCCCATGTTCCCCCAACTCAAAAAACATTACTAAAATAAAATTCCTGTCTTTTTTTCAGTCTCACCCGCATACACACAGAACTGAACACTTCAAGTTCTTACCAAAATGGCTTCTTCTCTCGCTTCTCCTCTCCTCCTCCTATTTACCATTTTCGAAGAAGAGCTTTTGCAGTGTCAGCTTTAGCAGAGGATGGTAGTAGTAGTAGTACTAGTAGTAGTGCTAATTCTTCTCAGCAATCAACCAAGTTGGTCACTTTTTTGGGCAAAGGTGGATCCGGCAAGACCACCTCAGCTGTATTCGCCGCTCAGGTAACATACAACATACATATTTAGAGTTTGTTATTTCCTGGGTTTTGCTGGGAGTTTATGTTTAGTCTTAATTTTGTGGGTTATTGAGTTAAATTTCACTGCTTTACTTTTGATATATAATTTGATTGTGAGAATTCCAATTATGGGTGCTTTAAAGGGGGACATTCGCTAATTCATTCTGGTTAAAGAATGTGAGAACTTTCGCGAGGATAAAATTTAAGTACAATTTCTTAGGTGCTTTATTTTTCAATTTCCGAGTTAAATTTTTAAACATATGGCTGTATTGGCCAATAAACCATATGATTGAATTTAATTGTCCTTTGGGGAGGATTACGCATTTTGTTCTACATTGCTCAATGTTGTCACATGGCTGAATTTAATGTTGGGGAGATATTTAAAGTCAAAATGATGAATATTATATCTAAAGTCATGGAGCAAATCAAGCTTATAAAATTTTTGTATTTTGACCATATATTTCAATCAAATAAGTAAAAAACTTAACTTTCTTCATGGAGGGTAATAGTGAGCAATAAGACCTCTTCCTTAAGTCATTTATGTTCTTTAGCTAAGCTGGAAGTTCCTTTATCTGCTTTTGATGTAATTTCTTTTAAAAGGTTATGTCAGTCTTCCACTTAAAGTTAGATCCAGTAACAAACTTTTTTCTTTCGTCTAGAGATTATGTTAGGAGTTTAGAACTTAAGACTTTGTTTTTCTAAAATTGTTTAGTAACTTACACTAACACCCTTTATGTTTTTCAGCATTATGCAATGGCAGGGCTTAGTACATGCTTGGTGATACATTCACAAGACCCCACTGCTAATTATCTTTTAAACTGTAAGATTGGAACTTCTCCTGTATTATGCAACAACAACCTTTCAGCTGTTAGGTTGGAAACCTCTAAAGTGTGTCTTTTCACCTCCTATCCTTCTTTAACAACTTTTGCTTTGAGCGGTTTACTCAATATGAATTTTTTTTTATAATAACAGCTGATTCTTGAGCCTCTCAATCAAATAAAGCAAGCAGATGCCCATCTTAATATGACCCAAGGAGTTCTTGAAGGGGTGTGTACATACTATCACTTTCTGATATTCTTGTGCAACCTAATTTAAAGAAAGATATAGTTGCCCTTGAATGTTTCAGAGAACTTTTTATGGACCATTCCTTATATCATGGTAGATTGCGGAAGAAGAGCTGGGAGTGCTTCCTGGAATGGATTCTATTGCTTCAGCATTCACACTTGAGAGGCTTGTAAGATCTTAAGTATCGTGGATTAAAGAAACAACAAAAAAGATAAATTTGACATAATAATATATGATGGTGTCAGCAATGAGGAGATCTTACAGATGATAGGTGCAAGCAGTAAAGCAAGGTTAGCAAACCTCTCTCTCTCTCTCTCTCATGATGATGTTTACGAAAGAACATGATGGCACAGATTGTACTTAAAATATCTCCGGAACTTGTCTGAAAAAACTGATCTTGGGAGAGTGGCTGGTCCTTCACTTATTAGACTTGTAGATGAAGCCATGAACATACGTGGCAGAAGGTCCCTTGTGAATAGGAAAATGAGTGCAGAAATATGGGACACTTTGGAACAAATGTTGGAGGTAATTAAACATGATTCTTATTTGTTAGACCACAGTTAGAGATAACCCCGATGAGATTCTGCATTGCTTATATGCCGTGCAGAGAGGATCATCTGCCTTCTTGCAACCACATAAATTTGGCTGCTTCCTGGTGATGGACCCAAACAATCCAATCTCTGTCAATTCTGCATTACGTTATTGGGGCTGTGCAATCCAAGCTGGTGCACAGGTGTCTGGTGCGTTTAGTATTGCTCCTCCACATTTGGATGAAGAGTCCGTGGAAAGAGCCAAGCAAAACTTTTTTCCCTTGCCTTTTGCTTTCATCCAGCAAGTCCAAGTGGGTTTCCATCTCAACTGGAATGAATCATGCTCAACACAGTTGGTAAAGATGCGTAGAATCTTCTTTCTCTGCCAGCAAGCCATAGCAGCAATATATCGTCAGTAAAGTCTGATCCAGCCAACAAGTCCATAACCCTTTTCATGCCTGGTTTTGACAAGTCCGAGATCAAGCTATACCAAGTAAGTCCTTCTTCCCATTCTTCAAATCTTTGACCACTTTTTGTGCTACTTGTGCCTCTTAAGGTGTAGCATTCCAAGTGATATGGAATTAATTTTCTATTTTGCTATAGAGAAAAAAAATTTATAGAAATGGGACCTTCAAGTTTCTTAGTCATCATAAAGCCAGTGGATAATTTGAACTTTTAATCTTTAAACTAGAATCTCACTGTTGAATCCTAATGCTTTATTTCTCCTTTAAATATATTTAAATGTATTAAAGAGAGAAAAAATAAAATGATAAGAGAATATGCTTTTGAAACTGCTACCCCTGAGCTTTGTATCTAGCAAATCAGAAGTATCACCAAGCAAATGAGCTCTGGCTCAGAACCCATTGTGTGTGTATGACTTACCAATAAAATTAGAAATCAAGAGTTTCACCAAAAGAGGGGGTAAGAATTTGGATACAGCTGGTCAAGAAAGAGATTATAGAGGTACTACTAGTGCGAGTTTTGGCACTTGTTTTAGTGGATTTGTTAGAGGATTAACATATTATGTAATGCGCTATTGGTACATTCATGCTCTTATAATAAATTTTCACAAATTATAATAAATTTTTTGTCACTTTCATTTCTAAAATCTCTATCATTTCGATAAAAGCACTTCATTCACCAAATTGTTCAAGTTAATGGATGAAGAACCAAGTGGCTCAGTGGCCTCTTCAGCTAACTTTTTCCACTCCATGGCCTTTTTCTTCATTTTCTTACCCTTTTCTCCTTCCATCAACTCTTTCACAATCTTTTCCACTTCCTCTCTCTTGACATCATTATCAATCTCCATGCCAATGCCCCATTCATTGCAAGTATACTTACAGTTTGTTTGTTGATCTCCCAAGAATGGCCAACAAAGCATTGGTACACCTGCACACACACTTTCAATAGTTGAATTCCACCCACTGTGTGTTAAGAACCCTCCAATTGAGGGGTGGTTCAACACTTCTTCTTGAGGGCACCAACTAGCTATCAGACCCCTTTCTTTAGTTTCTAACTTGAACTCAGGTGGCAATATTGCTGATTCACCAACAACTAAATCAGGTCTAATTATCCACAAAAATAAACATTTACTATTTGCAAGTCCCCAACCAAACTCAACCAACTGTGCTGGTGTCATAACAACTATGCTGCCAAAATTCACATATATTACAGAGTTGGGCACCTTAGAGTTAAGCCATTGGAGGCACTCAGTTTCTTCCTCCCATAAACTATATCCAACTGATTTTAAAGGGTCATTGGGTAAGTGATTGAGCAGTGATTGGAGAGGGCCAATGGCATATACATGAGGAAACATGGTCAAGAGAGCATCCAAAACTTCTTGCTCTAATGCATCAAATGTTTGAATAACAATTCCTGAAGCAGTAGGAGCTCTCTCTGCTATTTCGATCACATATTTAAAGGTAACATCATTTGGATCTATTGTTTGAACCGAGCTTGGGAGATCCTTGAGTCGAATGCCTCTCATACCTGGAATCCAATCTATAACTGTGTCCAAATACCCATTTGTTAAATAGCTCTTATCTGCAAAAAGACAGAATATTTTCAGCTTAAAATTAAATTTGTTTTTAATCATAATAAAATGATAATAGAGGAGTAAAGTGTTCAGTGGAATCAGTACAATAAAATAAGATAGGATATTGCTACATTTTAAACTAAAGAAGTAAAGATGGATATTGTAATTTGTAAGTTTGTAATAATAATAATAATAATAATAATAATAATAATAATAATGATAATGATAATAATTCATAATTCATAATTCTTCTCCAAAAAAATAACACTAGTAATAATTAATAATCCAAAAGTGCAATTGCTCTTATAAATTAATGCAAGATTTCAATGGAGTTTCGCAGTTTTTGTAACACACCTTTAAGTGGAATGATGCCTTTATCCTTGAGAGGAGGAATCTGCATGTAACCCATGAAGCTACAAGCGGAGATAGTGAAGAACATTAGAATTGGGATTCCGAGTTCTTGAGCAGCGTTGATGGTGAATTGCATGAAACCGTCTGAGATAATACAAGTCACTGGAGGAACGTTTGAAGTTGCACTGTTGAGTTTCACAAGAAGGTTAGAAAATGGGGCCAAGAAGTTTTTCATAATGGAATGGCCAAGAGAAGAGAGGTCTTGGCTGGCATTTGGATCCGATGGAGGGAGGTTATCTGGAATGGTTTCGAATCGGAAGTCAGACAAACCATCCAAGGAGTTGGGACCGCTAAATGTTAGAAAACGCTGGTGGTTGAACTCTGTGTTAACAAAGGTTATGTGAAAGCCTTTATGGTGGAGAAGTTTTGAAAACTTGAGCATTGCTTTTATGTGGCTTTGAAGTGGAAATGGAATACAAACTGCATGAGGCTTACCGGCGTTTTGTGCCTTGGAATCCATTTTTACTTCTCTCTATTATGTGTTGTGTGTGGGAATATATATGCACTTTCCAAGTTTCAATGTATCTTATAAAATGATTAATGACCCACTGTTTCAGTCTAGCAATTTCGAGTCAATTTTGGCCGCTAACTGTGCCTCTGGAATATGCCACTTGGTCTAAGAAAGAGACAATTCTTCTTTTTTTGCTTTTATATATCCGATGTTAATGATTCATCCCTAGACTGTGTATACTACTTTTTTTTTCCTTTGGAAATTCTAGTATATATAACATCACCATTTTTGGGAAAAAGATTACCTTCAACATTTAAATGGCTTAAATGACTAAAACTACGTATTAATAGTTTTATAAATTATCACATAGTAAATTGGATGAGATTTTGCTAAATTAATTTAGAGCAAAAATGTGTTTTATTTACTTTCATAAGTAATATCCATTTGCACGTACTTTTTCACTTGGAAATGATAAATTATCACATAGTAAATTGGATGATATTTTGCTAAACTAATTTAGAGCAAAACTATGTCTGATTTACTTTCATAAGCAATATCCATTTGCATGTACACTTGGAAATGGCATTCGATTTTTACTAAAACTACAAAGCAGGGTATATATAATATCTTTAATAATTCAATAGTTGAATTGGAGTTCAAACCCTAGATGTCTTTCCTAAAAACATTATGCGGTGAAAACTAATATTGCTATATAACTTGTAGAGTTGTAAACGAACCAAGCTGTTCATGAACAACTTGAGCTTGGCTCAATAAAAAACTCATTCATGTTCGTTTGTTTACAAATAAGTCAAACTTGAGCCTTAGTTTTAGGCTTGTTTGATAAACAAGCCTAGCTCAAGCAAAAAAATTGTTCGTGAATAAGCTCGTGAACAATAGGGCTCGATACAAAACATGCTGAGCTTAACCTTGTTTATAGTTTGATATATGTTTACTAAATAAACTTATTATTATGACATTACACATATGTTTTGGAATGTAAATTTATAGCTTGTTTATTCATATATGTTTTGGAATGTTAAATTTTTTAGATTTGTGAAGATTATAGTTGTATGAATGACAAATGTGGATGTAAAAATTGTATTTTAAACAATTACTCAAGCTATAGACCATAAATGATGATGGATGGATTTAATTATGTAAAGTTGTAATGTGAACAAATTCTAATCACAGGTGTTAGAAGCATGATAAAATGAGCATATATATATATATATATATGTATGTATGTATGTATATTTGTTTACTTGATTTTTGGTGATATAAACATTTAATGATGCAGTTTTTTTGGATCCCAAGCTAAAAAACTTGACTTAAGCTCGAGTTTTAGCTTGATATTAAACTCGAGTAATCAAGCCAAGCCAAGCCGAGAGCATTTTGGCATTCTCACAAGCTCAAGTTCAAACATTATTTTTAGGCTTGTCTTAAGCTCAAGCCAAATTTGTGTATTTGATTTTTATTGATGAGTCAAGCTCAAACACACACTACTCATCAAAGCTTTGCTCGTTTACAGCTCTAACTTGTGACCTTAATTTGGGTGTAGGTTATAAATTAATTAAATGCACTTTCGTTGTATTATCTTAAATGCGCCGTCAAATTAAAGAAATTGACGGTAAACGCATGGCAGAGACATCTGGAGCCCCACCCACAAACTAATGATAAAAGCCAAGCTTTGCATAGAAACCACACAAACCCTTACGCCACACATCCAAGAGAGCTGAGAACCATACCAAATACTAATGGCGACATCATTATGTTTACGCTAGATCCTTATTAAGGGTTTATTTAGGATCCACTTATTTTACCGAAACTAAATTTTTTTTACTGAAAGTACAGTAGATAAAAGTAAAAGTTAACTGAATTAGTACAGTAGGACCTATGAATAATACCAAAAAGTGCAGTGGAACTCATAAATAGTACTACCTCCGTCCCACTTTGTTTGTCCTATTTGAAAAGTTAAATTTTTTAAGGGAACATCATTTATTGTCTTGTCTGCCTTATAAAAATATATTATTTTCCAAAACTGCCCTTAAATAAATTTATCAAAAAATAGTTTTGAAAATAAAATAGGGGTATAATAGGAACATTAGTAAATTAATGACTTTTATTTTTAGAAACAGGACAATATTTTGGGACATCCCAAAATGGAATAGAGGACAAACAAACTGGGGCGGAGAGAATAGTAAAAATAAACTAAATAGTAAAATAAGTTGACTTTTTAATTTTTACTAAACATACACTAAGCAATAATAATTAATTAATTAAAAGGCGAAACATTACAAAAATCTTTAAAACGACTAGCCTCATCACACGCGCTCCGCGCGTGCGATGAGACTTTTTTCAAGTAGTCTTATTTTGTTGAAAAAAAAATGTATTTTTTTATTATATATATATATATACTTTTTATTTTTGAAAATCTAATTTATAAGTGAATAAATCAATTTAAAAATTAATAAGAGAGTGGTTCTATTTTTTAGGCAATGTTTTAGTGGGAGTTAGAGTTGGATTTTTACCGAATTGTCCTTTAGTTTTGTCTTTACTTAAACATACAGGTGTAAGAGCATTTTTAAACTAAAAAATTAGGAATTTAAACAAAGGAAGCCCATAGATGAGGGACATCTGGACTAATTCAAACCATACACAGTAAAACGATGTAACCGAGCCTGTGGCATTATTCAAGCCACATCATATGTCTACATCTCTTTCATAGGCCAAGTGCATGTACCCAGCGGCTGCTTCTTCAAAGAATAGGCCACTTGAAGACGTGGCAAGTCTAGCTTGGCAAGTTAAGTTTGACAACCTAAGCTTGGCAAGTCTAGCTTGGACGATATACTTATATTAATTAGTGGAAGTCATCAAGTTAGACTTGCCAAGCTTAGGTTTTCAAACTCAGTTCGTATGGCTTATTTACTTAAGGACAGAATTGGAAGAGGATGACAACTTGATCACTGTCTCACTGGGTGGATGAATGGGAAGGATGTATAATACAAAGCCCCTGACATTCAAAATCACCATCTTCTATGGTCACAACCATGAGTACAACTGCTTGGGTTGAGAAAAAAGTTGTTCGGTATATATATATATATATATATATATATATATATATATATATATATATGTGAGTGAAGTTTCATATTAAATAATAATAAGAAGAATAAGCAGTTAATATAACATAATTGAGCTCATATCCATTGGTCATAGGCATTTTGGATTAAGTGTGCCTCTATATATTATATTTACTACTCAATGAGTCTCCCCAATGTGTTATCTCCCCAATAAATGGTATCAAAGTTTGGTTGATTTAGTTGGTGGTTTCTTGTGTGAATTAAAATGAATGAATTTGCTTTGATTAAAATGAAGTGATGCCAAGAGAAAAGAAGACTACTTCATTAAGGTGGAGCTATCTCAAGAGGGAAAGAAGACCACTTGATAGAATTTGAGTCAAAATGGAGATTGTTGGGAAATTGCATCAAATTTCAATTTTAACTTGGAAAGCTAAGTTGATTTTCTAGTTGGAGAAAGAAATATGAATTTGGTTATTTTTAGGTTTTCTTAGTGTGGAAGAAATTTTATAAATAGAAAATACTACAAAATAATTTGATAGTTTTGGCCCATCGGTCCTCCTTACGGGGACAAAGAAAATAAAGCGTGAAACCAGGAGAGAAAAAAATGGATTTTTTCTTGAGAGGTAGCTCAATGAGAGAGACAATAAGTTTAGATTTTGCTGACAACTTTTTTGTAAAGTGCACAAATCAAGGAGAATATGTGAGACTTTGGCAAATAGCCTAACCTTGAGTCATAGGACACTTAATTAACTTATTCTTTTTCCTTTATTTGTAAACACTAAAACTAAAATATTTCACGCCTTCACAATTCTATACTAATAATTAATGATTAATTATAGTTAACAATGTCTCATTTGATTTAATTAGATAGAATGATTTTCTTTCATGAAGTTGTAAAAATAGAAAATATTTAAGATGCTTCAAATTTTACTGCATAACATTTTCAAACTCATTAGACAACTAATGTGATTAGTAGATTTTAAAATAATAATAAATTAATATATAATATAATTTTTTGTGATTAGTGACACATCAATTTATAAAAATTACCTAGTATAATTTATAGTGTCCTTAGCATCACCCTATAAAAACTAGATTCGCCAACATTTTATTGATGAAAATTATATTATTATCACTAGCTAGAATGTCACTGTTGAATCCTAATGCTTTATTTCTCCTTTAAATATATTTAAATGTATTAAAGAGAGAAAAAATAAAATCATAAGAGAATATGCTTTTGAAACTGCTCCCCCTGAGCTTTGTATCGAGCAAATCAGAAGTATCACCAAGCAAATTAGCTCTGGCAGAACCCATTGCGTGTGTATGACTTACCAATAAAATTAGTAATCAAAAGTTTCACCAAAAGAGGGGATAAGAATTTGAACACAGCTGGTCTAGAAAGAGATTATAGAGGTACTACTAGTGCGAGTTTTGGCACTTGTTTTAGTGGATTTGTTAGAGGATTAACATATTATGTAATGCGTTATTGGTACATTCATGCTATTATAATAAATCTTCACAAATTATAATAAATTTTTTATCACTTCCATTTCTAAAATATCTATCATTTCGATAAAAACACTTCATTCACCAAATTGTTCAAGTTAATGGATGAAGAACCAAGTGGCTCAGTGGCCTCTTCAGCTAACTTTTTCCACTCCATGGCCTTTTTCTTCATTTTCTTACCCTTTTCTCCTTCCATCAACTCTTTCACAATCTTTTCCACTTCCTCTCTCTTGACATCATTATCAATCTCCATGCCAATGCCCCATTCATTGCAAGTATACTTACAGTTTGTTTGTTGATCTCCCAAGAATGGCCAACAAAGCATTGGTACTCCTGCACACACACTTTCAATAGTTGAATTCCACCCACTATGTGTTAAGAACCCTCCAATTGAGGGGTGGTTCAACACTTCTTCTTGAGGGCACCAACTAGCTATCAGACCCCTTTCTTTAGTTTCTAACTTGAACTCAGGTGGCAATATTGCTGATTCACCAACAACTAAATCAGGTCTAATTATCCACAAAAATAAACATTTACTATTTGCAAGTCCCCAACCAAACTCAACCAACTGTGCTGGTGTCATAACAACTATGCTACCAAAATTCACATATATTACAGAGTTGGGCGCCTTAGAGTTAAGCCATTGGAGGCACTCAGTTTCTTCCTCCCATAAACTATATCCAACTGATTTTAAAGGGTCATTGGGTAAGTGATTGAGCAGTGATTGGAGAGGGCCAATGGCATATACATGAGGAAACATGGTCAAGAGAGCATCCAAAACTTCTTGCTCTAATGCATCAAATGTTTGAATAACAATTCCTGAAGCAGTAGGAGCTCTCTCTGCTGTTTCGATCACATATTTAAAGATAACATCATTTGGATCTATGGTTCGAACCGGGCTTGGAAGATCCTTGAGTCGAATGCCTTTCATACCTGGAATCCAATCTATAATTGTGTCCAAATACCCATTTGTTAAATAGCTCTTATCTGCAAAAAGACAGAATATTTTCAGCTTAAAATTAAATTTGTTTTTAATCATAATAAAACAGAAAAATTACACTTTATCCCCTTAATACTATAAGAAAATTGCAATGTTCTCATTTTAGTTTAAACATAGCAACGTTGTAATGAACATTTTTTCCTTAGGTTAGTGTTTTTGTCAAATAAAAAAAATTAATTAATTTAAAAAAAAATAAATGGCCAGACCCACACTTTAATGGTATCAATATTTACCATCCAATAACAAACACAATGATGCTCTTAATACGCTCCCATAACAAACACGTCACATATGCACAACTATAATCCTTCAAATTGTCAATTGTGTATTACTGCGCGCATGCGATATGTTTGTTATAAGAGGGTATAAAGGTCATTAACATGTTGGTTCAGACATATTTTCAACGAACAAAAAAATTGAGTTTTTAATATATAAAATGATAATAGAGGAGTAAAGTGTTCAGTAGAATCAGTAAAATAAAAGAAAATAGAATATTGCTACATTTTAAACTACAGAAGTAAAGATGGATATTGTAAGTTTGTAATAATAATAATAATAATAATAATTCTTCTCCAAAAAAATAGTAATAATTAATAATCCAAAAGTGCAATTGCTCTAATAAATTAATGCAATATTTCAATGGAGTTTCGCAGTTTTTGTAACACACCTTTAAGTGGAATGATGCCTTTATCCTTGAGAGCAGGAATATGCATGTAACCCATTAAGCTGCAAGCGGAGATAGTGAAGAACATTAGAATTGGGATTCCGAGTTCCTGAGCAGCGTTGATGGTGAATTGCATGAAACCGTCTGAGATAATACAAGTCACTGGAGGAACATTTGAAGTTGCACTGTTGAGTTTCACAAGAAGGTTAGAAAATGGGGCCAAGAAGTTTTTCATAATGGAATGGCCAAGAGAAGAGAGGTCTTGGCTGGCATTTGGATCCGACGGAGGGAGGTTATCTGGAATGGTTTCAAATCGGAAGTCCGACAAACCATCCAAGGAGTTGGGACCGTTAAATTTCAAAAAACGCTCGTGATTGAACTCAGTGTTAACAAAGGTTATGTGAAAGCCTTTATGGTGGAGAAGCTTTGAAAACTTGAGCATTGCTTTTATGTGGCTTTGAAGTGGAAATGGAATACAAACTGCATGAGGCTTACCGGCGTTTTGTGCCTTGGAATCCATTTTTACTTCTCTCTATTATGTGTTGTGTGTGTGAATATATATGCACTTTCCAAGTTTCAATGTATCTTATAAAATGATTAATGACCCACTGTTTCGGTCTAGCAATTTCGAGTCAATTTTGGCCGCTAACTGTGCCTCTGGAATATGCCACTTGGCCTAAGAAAGAGACAATTCTTCTTTTTTTGCTTTTATGCGTGTGTTTGGATTGGAGGCTGCGTCCAGCGTCCAGCCTTCAGTTTTTTTTTTTTTTTTTTTTTTTCTTTCCAGCCGCAGTTGTTGACCAAGTCTTCCGTGAACAGTGCATTCGTGCACTGTTCACGGACCCACAAATTTTACTTTTCAGCCACTTTTTCATTAAAAATGGGTCTCGCGGTACTATTCACACATTTTAAAATTATTTTGCTACAGTGTTTTCAGTTTTCAACAATAAGTTCTATCCAAACGAATCATCCCTAGACTGTGTATACTACTTTTTTTTTCCCTAGGAAATTCTAGTATATATAACATCACCATTTTTTGTGAAAAAGATTACCTTCAACATATAAATGGCTTAATTGACTAAAACTACGTATTAATAGTTTTATAAATTATCACATAGTAAATTGGATGAGATTTTGCTAAATTAATTTAGAGCAAAAATGTGTTTGATTTACTTTCATAAGTAAAATCCATTTGCACGTACTTTTTCACTTGGAAATGATAAATTATCATATAGTAAATTGGATGATATTTTGCTAAACTAATTTAGAGCAAAACTATGTCTGATTTACTTTCATAAGCAACATCCATTTGCATGTACACTTGGAAATGGCATTCTATCTTTACTGAAAGTAAAAAGCAAGGTATATATATAATATTTTTAATAATTCAATAATTGAAGCGGAGTTCAAACCCTAGATGTCTTTGCTAAAAACATTATGCGGTGAAAACCCATATTGCTACATAACTTGTAGGGTTGTAAATGAATCAAGCTGTTCATGAACAACTTGGGTTTGGCTCAATAAAAAGCTCGTTCATGTTCGTTTGTTTACAAGTAAGCCAAACTTGAGCCTTAGTTTTAGGCTTGTTTGATAAACAAGCCTAGCTCAAGCAAAAAAATTGTTCGTGAATAAGCTCGTGAACAATAGGGCTCGATACAAAACATGCCGAGCTTAACCTTGTTTATAGTTTGATATATGTTTACTAAATAAACTTATTATTATGACATTACACATATGTTTTGGAATGTAAATTTATAGCTTGTTTATTCATATATGTTTTGGAATGTTA